>NC_091824.1:157977634-158232634 GCF_038994185.2 Dermacentor albipictus | reverse complement strand
AGATGAACTCTTCAAGGGCGAATGTCTCTTTCCAAGGAAACTGTGTGTGTGTTTTTGTTGTTCTAGCTTCATGGCACTAACTTTCAACCCGCCACGGTGGCTTAGCAACTATGGCGTCGTACTGCTAAGCATGAGGTCGTGGGATCGAATCCCGCCACGGCGGCCGCGGTGGCCTCATTTCGATGGGGGCGAAAAAAAAAAAAAACGCCGTGTCCCGTGCATTGGGGCCACGTCAAAATTATTCCCGAGTCCCCCACTATGATGTGTCTAGTAAACAAATCGTGGTTTTGGCACGTAAACCACGAGAATTCGTTCACTATAACTTTCAGGTATATGGCAACGCTTACGTTTATGTAACAAGGCTGAGAGCTGGGGAAATTGGCTTACGTTAATCATGAAAAGCAACGCGACTTGAACACGGATGCACAGAAGAAACACAGGGATGACCACTCTCTCGCAAGTGACGCCTTAGTTAAAGCTCGTGAACTAAATACAGATGTTATTAAAACTCAAATAAAAAAGTAAGGAAAGAAAATAAGCAGCACGCCTACGATGAACCGCTTTACACTGATAACTTGCGCACGGAGGAAAAAAGAAGTATCGTCGGCTCAAAGCTTACCATGCGGCACCAAGGAAACCATACAAGTGTAGTATAACCGTGGAAAAGAATTGATGATCTGTCTAAAAACGCCACTTCTGTTTCAAGTTGTGCTGTTTTTCGCAATGCAATTTTATGTACTTTACCCCATGGGTGCTGCTTGTCGTTTCAACCGAAGGTTATACAAGACACTTTTTATTCTTCAATCGAAAGGTTGACCTCAGGCATAATAAGCGAAGGACATCACACGTGTGCAAATTCTGTGTGTTTCAAGCTTTTTAAGAACATCAACAATGAAAGAAATTGTGAATCGAGGAAGAAAGAACGGACGCAGAAGTGCAGAAACCTAGCAACCTTATATTATCAGATGCTTACGAGGCAGAACACAAAGTTGTCGACGATTGCCTGTCATCGCCAGCAACCCCGATTCTTACCGTGGCATTTAGGACCAAGCCTTAAGAGATCGGCTACTTTGTCTTCAATCTTAATGAGATTAAATCTGGGACTCGAAGCGAATGCTTGCAGGTCGAGTCTAAAGCCACATATACGCAAGCAAGCAGCGGCAGCACTACTTGCTAAGACAGCTCACTAAGAGCCCAATTTGATAAAAACGTTAAGAGATAGAGAGGGACAATGTCAGAGAGGGCAATAGCCTAATCCCATGGAAAAGAAGGCCGGTGTGAACTTGGGAAGTAGAGCGTGGGTGTCTTAATAAGGCCTCCACGTGGACAGTTTTCTAATCCGACTGCCAACCTACTTATCAAATCCTAAGCGCACGGGTCGGATGGGGAAGGACGAGGAAAAACTCCGCTGACTTAATCCTTTAACGCAATCGATGGCCACCTTTCTCGAAGTTGACGGCATTGTTTCACGGTCTGCCAAGCTGATCGTAGAGCTGTGTTTTTTTCTTGACTCTCGCACCTCAATTCGGGTTCTCGCTCACCGGTGTGAAGGAGGTGACTTAAAGGTCCGGTGCAGCTTGACATGGCGCCGAATGTTTGCGTCTATAAGCAGTGGACTCCCAATCCCACCCAATGCGCGAAGCAGAGACCAACATACCTTGCGCAACCTCCCAGACCTGTTGGTGTGAACCTCTCTTGTTGCATCTTCATTTAATTTCTTGAATTATCAGCGCTCAGAAATACCGGGCGCCTAAAGACTATGCTATATTGTATGCGCGCATTGCAGGAAACCTGAGAAGCCTGCGTAGTTTGTGCGACACATACAGACAGTTCACGCGAATGAACTCCTGCCTCTTCGGTAAGTGCGCATGCGGCGTAAATCACGTGCGTTTGCTAAATGACACACTGCTGCACAAAACCTTCACGAACACACTATGTGATGATCCTGTGTGACCTGTTATTTTTTCTATAGTAGGCTGTTATTTGTTTTCTTGGAACCTCAATAAATATTTATTGACGGATTGATTGATTGACGCACAAAGTGTGCCTAAAGGTACACTGCGCCCTAAGCGGGTGCTTCTACCATAGGCATTTGGCAGGCACTGGTGGGCGTATCAATGCTCTGGTACGCCTTTAGGCGTAGTGCAAACACTAGTAGGCATATTAGTGCAAAACTGTTAGTAGATTGATCGTATGACGGCATGCGCCAGCAATTCAGGACAGACACAATTGAGTCAAGGATTAATAATAGCTACCGCGAAATTCACGACTGACGAACAGAGAGAACTATCAACAAAGTAAAGAGCGGCGAAGCATAGAAAACTTGGAGGAACTTACGTATTCTATACCTCAATCTCTTTGCAGTGACTCACACAGATCAAGATAACACAGATCACACAGATAACTAAACAGATCAAGCATCTAGCAAACGAGACGTAAGCTAAGCGCCGTGGAGTGAATATTGAAAATCCAGTGTATAAAGACTTAACGAAATAACGAAAGCATGAACTCCCTCCTGCTTCATTCATAGACTGCGTCCTGGTGGGCGTTGCCGGTCGTGATTATCCGAACTTTTTGACATAGGCAAATTGCCTTTAACAAGAAGATTTGATGTCATTCTAGAGATGTCGGTCTTACATCACAAATTTTGTAGCCAATTTTGTCTGGAAACACACTAGCATCTCGGTCTATGAGGGCTTTGTCTTTGTCTAATCTCGTACACACTGTCAAAATCTGCTGTCTATGCGGTGTTGCTGATGTTGCGGGGAGAAGGCCACAAAAACAACAGCAACGACAACAGCAACCGTCATCCCGGTTCCGAGAGGGACAAGCGGCGAGATGAAGGTTGACGCTGCCCAGGGACACAGCGTTGCCCGTGACGACGTCTCCCCTAATTTCCCTCAGTGTTCGGGCCTTGAAAGGGGGTCTGTCTATGTCTGCTTAGTGCCACTGACAGTGAATGAAGCTCACGTGATTGCTTCCGCAGGTCGCCGAGTTTGCCAGTGCGTGCCAGAGCGAATCGGACTGACTCTCTTGAAAAAATACGTAATGGTTTGTGCTCTCTGTCCACATGCTGTCTTATTCAAAGATTCAACGTCTACAGAAGAACAATGGGCAGCTGGCTCAAACAACGCATATAATAGTGGCCAACACAGCGAATAGCTGTAGGAAGGTCTTCGCTATGGACATTACTCTCAATTTCTCTTTCGTTCGCGTGCACGCTCAGAATAAAAAATAGCGGATAGCGAATGGCGGTGTCGTTTATAGCATTCTAAAGTCTTGCATCTAGCAAGTTCTAGAATGCTAAGGAAGCTGTTCGACGTGCATTGATTATACACGGGGACACACATTATCGTTTTACCGATGCACAGCGGATATGTACGCTGCGCCCCACGTCGTAAATATTGTGCTTTGATTATACATACGATACGCAGAGCACACAACCCTTCAGCACTTGATTTGACGTGCATGCGGCTAAATGGCTAAATAGCCTTTTCCGACCCGTAACGCGTACGTCAGTGAACACTGCTCTCAAAGTGTTGTACACGAGGTGTTGTACGTACCGGTGAGAAACATATAGTCAATGACAACCTAAGAATGCGAGGAATGCTGCACCACTAGTCAACTCAAAGTCCCGAACTCTGAACTCGGACTTGCTAAGCACCACATGAGGTTTAATATTAGGGAGCGTTAGCCTGGCACCTGCTGCCCTTACCGCTCAGAGAAGTGCACACAGCAGGTAAACAGGGACGCTAATGGGCTTATAGAATGCCTGCGCACAACACTCATGGCAGCAGCGGGGGGCAGAACTCTAGCAGAACGCAGTTCTGGCTCCGCCGCTGAGCTGATTGAATGGTGTGTTGACAATGTGTGCTGTCATCTTCGACAAACGGTGATGCTGATAAGGCATCTCAACAAACAAACGTTTTCGTCTTTTTCTTAGCTGCGACGTCCTTGCTTTCCTGCCGAGCTAGCGTTCTTGCCGGCACTCCTGCAGAACTGCTGCGTAGCACTGGTGTGAGCGGAATGGACAGTAAATATCAATGATAGGAAAAATTGTCGTCCACTCCAAATGTTGCACGAAGTTAGGAGTTTGACAATTATTTCTTTTGTGAACCTTCCTTCACCTTGCCGGATTCCGCAGAACTTATTTGCCATATACATGTAGATGTCAGTGTTATATAACATTTCACACGGCGCTGATTAACGCTGATGGCTTCCCGTTGGTGTAATCTCTTGCACTATCAAAGTGCAAGGCTTCCACCGCCACTGGCAGCGCTCCTCATAAATACAGTCTTGTGTAACACCCTGTAGCTGCCAGGCCACTGTTCCATACAAAACTGACTCAAGGGCACTGTTTCATGCAAGGGCACGGTGCATGCTTCATCGCACTGGGCCAAAACCGTGCATTGCCAGAACGCCGTCCTAGGAGTTAGTTCTTGTGCAACGCTAAGCTTCGCTGTCACTATTATGATACTGTTAGTTTTTTTTATCGATACGCGGATGCCACATGGCTCCAAGCCACTCTTCTGACCACTCTTCTGTGCAGCAGGAACAGCGCCCTGGTAGAAGCCATGCCTATCTTAACGCCTGCGCGATGCGCAAAACAGCTCTAACTGCCAACATTCTGTGGCAACGAAGGTAAATCCATATCTAGTCAAATCCATATCCATTTCGTATTCATTTCCTTCTGCACGTTAGTTATTGAGTCAAGTATTCTAGGAAGGAGGCTAGTTTGTGGCACCCCGTGCTTGCTTATTCGCTAGCGTCCGTTTCGTTTTTTGGGGGGGAACAGGTGCCGAACCAGCATAGCTTAAAACTAGACACTATAGCGTTTTCCAGAGGGAGTAAACGGAAAAAATACAATTTAAATAGAACATAATGTGGTGTATCTTGTGTCTTATATTATTATAGTAGGGTGTTGCAGAAAGGGGGAGGTGCATAAGAAATTATGTTTTCCGGTTTGTAAGAAACGCTGCTGAGGCTACGGAACTAACTTCAGGAGCTTTGTCACGCGTGCACTAGAACTACGTAGCTTTCAAATTATTCCCGCATAAGTTTACCATGAGTGTAATAAATTTATTTATTTAGTAGCAGCTACGTATATCAGACAAAATAAATTAATCTCACTATATATAGGACAGTCACTTTAAACGTACATAAAAAGTTATGATTTTCTGAGTCATTGCTAAACGCTTGCTTCGGCGCAAACTCTAGGGCCTGCTGCTCATTCACTTAGTTGCTTTCTTCTCGTACTCTGTCAAACTCTTGAAACCGGCGTTGCCCGTAATTTGTGCTTGCGTTGGTGCAAGTTTGGAGTATGCCGCGATTTCATAAGCGCTAAAAGGAAGGCTGAGGAGTTTTTCAAGAGACAATAAAAATTGAGGCCTGTATTGCGAAACCCTATCAAAATTTTGAATTTTGTATCCTCAGGCGATTACCGTTAATGGGTACGGGCGTGCGCTCGAAAGAAGAAGAAAAAAAGAATGTTTACAGATGAGCCAGCTTGCGAAGTTTGACGCCAGAGGTCCCCCTGTTTGTGTTTCGGCTTTGTTAAAAGTATCAGGCACCCGGGATTCGCTGTTAGCAAAAGCTTATGCCCGAGGCTTATGAGCAAGTGCTTATGAGGAAGCGCTCAAAAACGCATGCGAAAAAGAGCAAGCGATTTGTTGACGCCTGTAAAATAAATTAATTTAAGTTTAAAACATCGCACAAGATGGCACCTCACACAAGAATAACACTTACAGTGATACCGTATAAGCTATATGATATATGGAACAGTGATCGACCCAAGCCAGACAAACGCCATATGAAGATGAAAAATAAATAACAAAAAGCTCAAGTGTACACGGAACCCTTTCTTTTCAACGACACAACCACCTAAACGTACTTTGCGCATTCATAGGCATATGTGTGAAAAACTTAAACCACTTCTGTTACTTCTTTGGCAATATAGTTATAGATTGTACTGCGAGAACGTGTATGCCTGCATCTGGTCTTGCGCTTTTCTGCGTATTCAATGTGGTGTATTGCTTGAGTATTCTTGCCTTCCTCATGGGAAAGAAACTATATTCTCGAACGAACTTTTGACAGCCTTATGTATTTTTTTGCCAAAAACGCAAATATAGCGAATAGAAAACAATCAACAAATGAAAAAATCAATGAAATGTGGTTCATGTGCTTGTGTATGTTTCACAAATGCCATTAAAAATAAGAGCCTTATTTAATTATTTACGACTTCTCGCAAATCTATGACGCTATACCGCAGAAAGCCACGCGATACATGCAACGCATGTTATATAGACATTAATAGCTACTTTTTAATTTGATTTGGTTTAGTTCAATACAGGTCGGTGAGGAGTACACAGAGTGCAACGTGAGAGAGAACAAAAACGCAGGTAAAAATAATCTTGCAACTGTTTTATTTTAGAGCGACGCTGTCTCAGAAATTACAGTATTCAGAGTATCGAGATGACGTCCACATCATTTGAACTTCATCTGTACACGTAGTTACTAGCTTCTATATCTGCTGTCTATATACGAACGTTGCGTCCTCAGATGAAGCCCGATTCATCGCTGTCCGCCGATAATGTGCTTCGAGGACGTGCTCAGCGCCGCGTGAAATTTGCCGCGAGCGAAGTGAATGAAGTGTTCGGAGTGACACGAAAGTACAAGGCGCCACATTAAAAAAAAAAGTCACATAAAGGAAAGAAGAGGCACCGTCGAGAGAGTAATGACCTCAATTATGCTTCATAGCTGCGCTGCCGCGCCTGCTGCGGTGGCGCTTGCGAAGCCCCCACGACACGTGTCGGCTCATCCGTCTTCTCACTCTTTCTGTGTTCGTTACGAAGCTTCTCCCGCGCAAAGTAATAAAATAACAACAGAAAGCCGCAGCGTCAGCAGGCCTTGAAGAACAACGTCGTGCACGGAGCGTCAGATGAGGCAATTACCACCACTAGCAAATCTATCCGGCTACCAGCATCTTACGCTCACCAGCTGTACACAAGCCCCCCTCCCCACTCCACTCTTTTTCCCCCTCTCTAACCCCCGACCCCTTTCTTCAGATGAATATACAAAGCGTGATCTAAGGTGTTCTTTCCTTCCCTCGAGGACCTCTGCTGCTGCCTCTCTTCTCAACGCGTCGACTGCTGTTGCATATGGGGCATATGCTTCCATCAAAAGCTCGTCAACGCGCTATAGTGATAGGGAGCGTTATGTTTGCGACACCACAGCCCGGCAACATGGACGCTGCAAGCTGCTCTCTCGGTCTCGAAACGAGTAAAGTG
Source organism: Dermacentor albipictus (assembly GCF_038994185.2). NCBI lineage: Eukaryota > Metazoa > Arthropoda > Arachnida > Ixodida > Ixodidae > Dermacentor > Dermacentor albipictus. The sequence goes on along the minus strand of NC_091824.1, from coordinate 158,225,348 downwards.
ATCTAGGAACAAAACAAAACTCTATGTCACGTGCACTATAGCGTTAGGACGTACGGCACGCTTCGGCGTGGACGAGCGTTTTGTGCATGCGAAACCGTTGATGCATAAGAGCGGTCGCAAATAGCGAAGAAATGGCTAAGTTTAGTTTAGGCAAATAACTCTATTAAACACGTTAGCGTTTGGTGATTCCCAAAATGAACTTAACAAAAAGAACATGCAGAATTCTCTAAAAGCAGTCTAGGAGATGTAAAAAAAGGCAAAGGCTAAGTAGACCAGACGAAGTAGGAGCTGATTTGCAAGAGCGTCGTTTGGAAAAGCAGCATTTGTAGATGGCACACTTCGCAGATAATACAATGAGAGAGGTTACAAAATGTACGGCTCCTATTCACCACAACATTTCTACACTGTAGATTGGTTATTAGGTATATTATGCACCGTATATTCTATGAGCAGAGGCAGTCGGATAATGACACATTTCTCCTGAACTGAAAGCTCAGAAAGTTCAGCCCCACAAATTTCTTTCTATGAGAAAAGCAAAGATTATAAAATCGGAAATGCGTACAAAATTGTTGCTTTTACGAAGAAAACAGAACTTTCTTGTGGCATCAGAGTGAAACTTGGAATCCCGATGCGTGGTGATAACTCCATGTACGAAAAAGAACAATGCACGGATGAATATCGTGCCACATGCCTTGGCACAGAAGCTATGTTCACAGAGCTTATAGGTAATAAGCGTTCACTGCCACTGCCTGGCAGCTTCCGTGCTTGCTGTCACAATTGCCCGGCAAATCTTTATTTTTTCTCAACTGCTGTAGTGCACAAGCGACTATCCGAATTCAGCATTCCCGACCTCTCTCACTTTTCCTCTTTAATGCCAATTGCGACTCACAATCTTTTATTCCAAGCTGACTATATGCTAGCACAGTGAGCAGAATTGCTATGAAAGGTGCGCCTGTCATGGTATGAGAACACCCTGATGCTAAGACTTGGAGTCTTATGAACTTGGATGCGAATTTGGACTAGCTCATTGCAATTCATATTTGCCACAAACCATGAAAGAGACAACTTGGCACATGCAAGCGTCGCGCTGTTCGTGAGTGTTGTGCATTGTTGCTGTAGCGCGCAGCCTAAATATACCAATAGGTCATGAAGGAGGCAACACGATACATGGCTGTTGGCAACGCGACTGCCATGTGTGAGGTTGCCTCCCTAATGTCCTGTTTTTGAGTTTAGGCAGTATTCTATAGTAATTATTGTAGCTCATATGAAAACATTGTTGTAGGTTGTGCATGGGAAAATGCTTCTCGTTGGTTTGTATTGGACAGAAGCTGCGAAAGGACCAAATCGCAGTCGTGAGAACTTCCGCGTCCCACTAAATATAAGCTCGTAGAGGGCCAGTTTTTTTTTGTTTCTAGCAAATAGTCTGCGATTAGTTGTGGGCGAAAAGGCGTAATAAACAGGTTGACGGTGCATGAATGTTCTTTAAGACAGCAGAACGTGTTCGTAAAAAATAGCGTTTGAGCATGATTGTGCGAATAGGTTATAGCCTACGCATAAATAAGGGCTTGCATAAAACTTCGCCTAAAGTGACTTAAGGTAAAGAGCTCTTATTCTTTTTCCCCGTGGTGGCTTTGACGGACGTGGTCTTGCTCATCAATCTCAGCATCAGGTTCACATTAACGAACTTGCGTGAGCAAGGCTCAAATGCTACGTGCCTCGGCGATGTCGCGCTATCTTTCGCGGTGTGGTATTTCGGCGCCATTTTCTAACATTCTTTCACCAAATGACGTCTGCTGGTGCACCTTTCCATCTGTTTCCATCTTTTTGTCTTTGTTTTGTTTTAGTCCAATTAGAAACATAATACGCGAATTGAATCAACCAAGGTGGACCAGTGGAAACACCAGCCATAACTCATTACCGGAAGCAAAACTTCTCCGAGGCGCATATGACAAACGGAAGGCTTCAGACAAGAACATTTACGAAGCCGTGCAAGCATCCCGCAAGGAAAACTACAGATTCCTTGATCCTATACCTGTGAACACATAAAATACGCATCATCATCATCAGCAGCAGCAGCATCATCATCAGCAGCAGCAGCATCAGCATCACCATCATCCTGTTTTATGTCTACTGCAGGACGAAGCCATCTCCCTGCGATCTCCAATCACCCCTGTCATGCGCCAACCGATTCCAACTAGCGCCGCTAATTTCTTAATTTCATCGCTCCACTTAGTCTTCTGCCATCCTCGACTGCGTTTCCCTTCTCTTGGTACCCATTCTGTAACCCTAATGCTCCAACCGTTATCTAACCGGCGCATTACATGACCTGCTCAGCTCCATTGTTTTCTCTTGATGTCAATTAGAGTATCGTCTAATTAAATATGCCTACACATATGTATCTATGTGTTCAACATTTTGCGACATGCTTTTGTGCCAAATTTGTGTTCCAAAATGCGTATGTATTTTGGAACACAAATTTGTTGGGCTTTAAGAGAACGTGCTGACACATACCTGTCCCATCAAGGTACAACTGTGCGCAAGAACGTATATGTAACATTACGTCCATATGCTGAACTCTTCGGAAAGAAAACATTCGAATGCTCGTTGCCACCGGCCCCGAAGAGGTCAACGTTCCTGGCCTCTATCGTCGTGCACTGACCATGACACCGCCCGGAGACAAACAAGGAATTCCGATGATAGAAAGAAACATGATACAAGAACAAAGCCCGCTCCTACTATCATTGTTTGAGCAGGGTCAGAATAACAGCTGGAGGGGAAAGGAGTTGGCATGGTCCCCACGTCACAGACGCTTGTTTCATATTTTTTTCTTCGTTTTGTTCTGAACAAATGAGATAAGACGGGTGAAGGGAAGTGCACTGCCAAGAATAACAGTGTCCAGGCGACGTTGCGGCTTCCCCTGTCCCCGTGCTGCCATTTCCTAAGCGGAAGAGGCTTCGCTGGAAGCCATTTGTAACGGCGGCGCCAGATGGGACCCGTTTTTTGGTTGGTGCAGTGCGCGCCGACTTCCGCAAACCGCCTAGAAGAGATTGCCAACCTTGCAACAGCGGTTGGTGTTTCTGAAAACCATAAACAAAAGAAAAGAAAGGGATCGCAATGACAATGCGGACGTGTCCGGGAACATCAGTCGTAGGAATTAGTTGTTGACCTGCATCTGAGCAGTAAAGGGATAAATAGCCCGCCTATTCAACCTTCTAACGTGTATAACGTCTGCTTAGACAGTGCGTCAATTTCTAAATAAAGAGGCCCTAGTGACAGGAAACCACTTTCTGCGTAGATCATAGCACTTGTCCTTAACGCGATGGCACAGAACACACGGTAAAGGTTGAAGGTTTCTCCTTTCTGAGCAATCGGAGACACCAGAGAGACACATTAATCCTGAAGCATTGAACCGGGAAGTTCAAGGGCTTTCTTTTGCTTGTGCTCTGGCTTTTATGATGGCAGCTTGGCGCCGCGCATCGCCGCCCAGAAAATTCAAAAAAAAAAAAACAGAACAACAAGGAGATGCCACGGATGCTTGTTGCCTTTGAGCGATGGAAGTGTCTCGGCTGCTTTGGTCTTGGTTTGTGTCACTACCAGCCCAATCTTGGCTATTTCGCGAAGAGTTCAAAATAGAATGTTGCGCCTGATGTTTCATTCTGTGTTAAGCTCTGCATCATTCATGCAATGGTCGCAAGGTTAAATTTAACGGGTAATACGCTACGTTTTTATTTGTTTGTTATTTACGGCTGTAATATCCGCTGTGTCAACTTTTAGACTGGGTACTGCACTTCAATTCGAAGCAGGTGTTCCTCCGGAAGGGGGAAAGTCCTCGCTGTCTATAATTAGCCTAGAACGGGAACGAAACTTAAGGTGACCGCTGACCACTTGCCCATCTACTTTGCCGTCTACGGCGAGTATTGGGACAAAGCCACTGTGTTAGTTCACACCGCCTTCAAGACCGGCCCGAAAATCTTAGTCATTTCATCATAGCAGCAAACGCTATACCTAGGAGCTGTGCGACATTGTACCGTCTTCATGATCGACCCAGGTAGAACAGGTTTTAAAGTTGATTCATCAGAGTAAAAAAATGCTATCATATTTTAGGATAGACCACGTGACATAGGCGTAAGTACAATCCTATGACATCCCAATCCCTGCTTCTCTAGCTCATGCCTCCGTCCAGTACATACATAAAGCCCAATAATCAGCGTGTAGTCAACTCGCGTAGAACGGCGGGAATGGAAATCATACTGTCGCCGTCATACGATCTTCGTCCCCATCGTCGTCGTCCTGTTGCTGTTGTCACACATTGGCTCGCCTCGCACACACAACTGCTCGCCTTACAAAAACACGTTGGTCCACCTAATAACGGTTTACGGAACTCCAAATGATGCTAGATACCAACAATTCTGTCTGTCCATCTTGATGCTGGATAGCGGCCTATCTGCGAAATGCTTCGCATAACATCTATTCCCACAGTGCGTGGGATCTGCGTATTTTTTTTACTAACGAATATTCCTTAAGTGGCTCGCCGCAATGGTTCATACTCCCCTCCCACCCCCTACCCCCCCAAAAGAAAGAAAGAAAGAAGGAAGTGGCGTCTCCTTCAGTAATACAAAGAAAAGTAGATGAGTCAAACGAAAAATATAAACATTGGCTCATACCCGAAAAAGCAGTGTCTAGTCCAGTGTTACAAAAAAAATATCATCATCAGGAATGGCTCGTATCCCCGTAAGCAAGCAAAGATGCAATGGCTAAATATTAACGAAGAAATTAAAGAAAGAAAGAACGAAGGAAAGAAAGGACAAAAGAACGAACGAACGAAAGAAAGAAAGAACAAACGAATGGCATAACCTTTAGGTAGGGCATTAGGTGTTCGCGGGTGTCGTTGAGGGGGTCGACATACAGCACCATCCGTTTACTTCCCATTGCGGCTCGTTATGTCGCGCAAGAAGTCTGACCGCTCCGATCGTATAACTTAATGCGTTACTACGTGTGCAGCAGGATTTCGCCTTCACGTGTTACAGGAATGTAACATGCTGCCGAATTTCGTTTTCTGCTTTAGATCAGTGTTCTGTTATAGCTTCTGGTTTTGACGACTTTGACAAAGCTTTCGACGCTGTTCCTCCCCAACAACTCTTGCTTTTCATGCTTAGGAAACTTAGGGCAGACAACAATGCGTTCAATTGAATGGAATGTGTTCTACGCAACCTAATACGGTGTCATAATGTCCCGGGAGAGGGGCCGATAAGAATCATGACTGTAAAATAGACATAGAAAGAAAGAGCAAGTTTCCTTATTGTTATGCCTGTTTTGGCAATCTTCGATGCGATTAACGCCTCTAGCACGTATTCCTGTGCAACATTAATCACTGCTAGCTCCGCAGTTGTTGACGAAACTGGATGGGGTATACGAAGTATAGGTCGTACTTGAGTCGAAGGGACGGAAAAAAGCTGCAGAGGCGCCATGATCGTCGCTGTGTACATACGCATCTGTGAATACTTGAAAATAATCGGGAACTCTTTCGAACATGTGCCCAGTCAGGTTGACTGTACACCATAGGAGGGTAAACTAAATGTGCAAGTACGGGGTACATTTAAATATGTGACAAGCACTCACTTTCCCAAAAGGAGTTGCGAGCGCTCCATTTGTGTCAACAATGTGACAATCTATGTGTCATTGCTTTCCACCAGCATTTTAGGTCGCCACCTGCACAGACGAAGTCAGATCGAGTCCAGACAGTTTCTTTCCGTGCCTGTCGATATCCACGCTATATGCTTCCCGAATCGTCGCACTGTTCGGCTGGAACGTGTACTCATGCAGATACAACTTCCCTCTCGGAGTTATGTGGAGCCGAATCCCCCGAAGCTAATCCGGACAACCTCCCTTCTCTGTCATCCCTGCTTCCTTCCGGACCCTATATGTCCCGTCGCGAGCAGCCATCGGGAAAAACGGGGCGTACCTCGTCTCGCCTTTCTAGACGGGCGCCTTTAAAGATTGCTGCAGGGAATATATTTGAAATGGTTGCCCGGGCGCGTGCCACCAAGCGGTCGATGCTGAAACGTCGGCAGTCGCGACGAATGAGTCAGCGCCGTTGTCCCCATCGTTCCATTCATCATGTCGCGCTAGCTGCTGCAGCTTATTAGGCTTCAGTCACCGTTATTTTTTGTGCTTGCCTTTTCCCCCACCGGATGTGCCACGGCGCGTGCGTGCCCTCTGTGCGCGCGTCCGTGTGGTTGCGGGTGGTTTTGGTGTGTGTGTGCGCGCTCGTGCGTGTGTTTTATTTTGCACACGAATGGGTGTGAAAAAAAAAGGCTGCGCGTCTACTTCATTAGAGGTCATGTCTGACGGCACCATTTCACGCGTTGAGTTTTGAGCTACTTTGCTTCACAAGCTGTGCACACAGCATGTTAAGTAATCTCTTTTAGAGCACGATAGAAAAAAAAAAAAGCCAGGACGCCGCGGTTCGGCTTGCCACGAACGTCGAGAAGGCCAGTGAAAAGACAGTGAAAAGATAGCATGGGAGGAATAGAAACTAAGTTTGCGACCGGAGTCACGTGCTGGCATGTCTTGTGGTTTCAAGCGAGTTCGCTTCATAAAGAACCGAGTCTAAGGAAGAAGGCACTTTAAGAGAGTTGCGACAAAAGTAATCGATAGGTTGGTTAGTACTGTTCATGATGTGCACAGTATAAAGGGTTAGAGTTAGGTCTACTGTCACATGAATACATGACCTAATATTAGATCACGGCAGTCAAGGCTGTTAGGACAGTAGGCAGAATAGCAGTAATCATAGATGGGCAGACTTCTCTGCATTTGTTGATATTCGCTTCCACTTTTGTAGTATAGTCTGGAGTTCCATGGTTTTCGTAGTTTCTCTCTTCGGCGACATATCTACTCAGTCTCTCACTTATGCGTTAGTGCTGTATTGTTGCTTATTATGTAGCTGATCATCTCGTTATTTTTATCTCCCTTTGTTCTAATTGGTGTTTTACCTCATAACTTCTGGCTGTAGTTGTTTGACATTTCTACCTTTTTTTCTGTTTCTCTGTGTGCCAGTTCTCAGATCTCAATGTTGTTCCTGAACACGTTGAATAAATGATTGGTTGTTATAATATTGTTGCTTATTATGTAGCTGATCATCTCGTTATTTTTATCTCCCTTTGTTCTAATTGGTGTTTTACCTCATAACTTCTGGCTGTAGTTGTTTGACATTTCTACCTTTTTTTCTGTTTCTCTGTGTGCCAGTTCTCAGATCTCAATGTTGTTCCTGAACACGTTGAATAAATGATTGGTTGTTATAATAATAATTAATATCATCATGGTTTAAAACACACAAATGTGTCAAATTGGAAGGCCGTTAATGAAGGCCTAAAGCTACAGCGAAGCTCAGAAGATAGCACAAATTTATAATTCTTATAGCGAAACAGTACAAAAAGTAGCCTGAAACTGACTAGCACAGCACGTGAACTTCGAGTCAGTGATGAGTTTCGCTGTTAGCGTACAAGCATACAATAAATATTTTCAATAGGCTTGCTAGAGAACGTCTATTTAATATAAGCGGGACACAGCTGCCAATTAGCACAATGAGATCTACATAAGTGGTTTACGATCATATCTTATGAAATAGTTCGGTAAACTCTGGCCTAACGCAGCTAATTGAGTGAAATACGTTACAATATAGTCAATATAGTAGACGAGTTCGACCTGAATGTGTTTCTGGAAACGCGTGTTGTGACCAAAGGCACAAAAAACATGTTATGCCTTATAACAACTCTTGTAAACCTAATATATTCAGGCAGGAACTGTTTGATAACCCACGAGAAAAAGCTTACCAAGTTGAAAGTAATAATCGAATTTATCTTTGAGTTCATAATAACTGATTAAATAGGTGTATATCTTCCCTGTTTGCGTGATTCTAAACATTGTAAATATTTTTGTAGGAACATTCATCATACGCATTCATTTTGTGAGCAATTTCTTAATCTTGAAGTTCTGGAAGTTCTAAAATCAGCAGGATTTAACTCGGACGTTAAGTCAATGCTGTCAAGGACACATAAGAAACCTCGGCCCAAATGATTACTTTTTTGGAGCTAATTAAAAAGCGACAAATACTTAAAAGTCAATTACATCAAGCTGAATGTTCACGTTGACCGAATCGATCCAAGATGGCCGCTGTATGCTTCTATGCGGCTAGTTGTTACAAAGCAATCATGCCATGAAATCGCACAAATGACCTATGTTTCATTATATTACCTATACACTTTCTTGAGACTTCTTCAGCGTAGTTTTTCAGTGGTCAGGATCAGAGATGGCAAATCAGTTCCGTGGATATTCGTGAGGTGGTGGAACACCGATGAAAGCCGGGGTAGTTACATGCATAGATAGCTATACTATATATACATGCATACTATTACAGGCACACATGCAATATAGAAATAGACGTTTTAACGATAAGACATAATGTAATATAGAGATATGTAAAACAATCGATGCAAAATCAATGCAGTAACCCCTACTAGTTCGCGCTAGTTAGCTGATTGTTTGGTCATTATAAATAGTTATAATTGAACTCCATTTACTACTCTAACTCCGCTCTTGATGTACCGAAAGTGTGAGGCTACTTTTACGCGTTAGTGTGAGATCACTTATATTTTTCCTAATATTATTACTCTTACGCCAATAGTGGTAGTCGCCACCCTTATAAATTGGTGACTACATCTCTTTCCTTTATTTTCATTTTAGTAAAAAAATTATCGAATGAAACTGTCATCCACTCCACAATATATCGACGCTATCATGCAAACTCGTGGAAACTTCCCAGAAAGAATGCTTCGCAGTTGAAGATAAATTGTTGAGTGAGTGGTTTATCTGAATGAAGGTGGAAATGATGGCAACTATTGTGTCTCCGGCTTCTTCCAAAACAATGAATTCTACAATGATCAAAGGAGGATGACATGAGGCGAGATGAAAGAGGAAATGTTCTATATGGTAATAAGGGGCATTTCATAAATGTTATTAAACAGTCTATGTAGAAATAAGCAGCCACAAAACGGCACATTCTGCATTTTATGCAACTAAACAAGTTAATAAATCAAGTATCGCAAAGAATCAAGCAAGGCAAAGCTATGTTAAGCATTAAATAGGTGCAATATCAATTCCAATAGAGAAGGTTATTACAACCTTTAGATGAGATGAGCAATGAGTCTTTACCTATGGCCCAAACAACCTTTATATGCTTGAAAGACGATCACGATTGCGATTCATTGTTGTTATCGAAGCACACCTTTGTTGTTGCAACGTAGGACAGTTTGTAAGAAAGCTTTCTCTTGGTCCGGCAATTGACCGAATCCTTTCCGGGGTGGTCGCTCTGCCATCTAAGCTAATTGAGTTAGTCAGTGGTACCAACAGATAATTTTTCCCTTTCAGGATCAGGGATCCGAACGAAGTAAGAGAAACAGAAAGGTTGCAGAACGGGCTGGCTGAAAATCGCTGTCAACGAGCAAATGGAGGCCACCATCTCACGAACGTTCCATTGGAGCCAATACAGCTAGGGCGGATGGGCCGCCTTCAAATCTGCACCGCATACATGAAGCATTGCAAGGACCCGGCTGGTGGCCCTTCGGCTGTTCGCGTATCTCCTCTCCGACCCTCGGCGCCGCGAGGTCTTGAATTGCCGGCAATAAATGGCATCGCCTTGCTCCCGTGTTTTTTTTTTCTTTTTCTTCGGAGGCCACTTTTGACACCGGCACAGCGTTGCCCGCATCGCACAACGACGTTGGGGGAACAAATTTGTGGGGTCTGAAGGAGGCATGACTATACAGATAGCACGAACGGCAACAAAATGTGGAGTACACCGTTTTGATAAAGAATGAAAGGAAGAAAAAAAATAAAGAAGCCACATCGATTCGTTTTCCACGACATTTCACTTCGATCGTAGCACTAGGCTGCCGGGCAAATATACAGACAGCAATGCTGATGAATTTTGTGTAAGCCTCTTACGGCATCGCATTCATATGCAAAAGCGTGTATCATTACTAAGTCTTCTTGCCTGTGTCCTTCGTTAGCACAAGTGTGAGTTTATCTGCTAAAACGTGTAAAACACCGGAGCAGAGCTTTATACGACATCGACTTTTTCAGAAATTACCACTCGGTAACGAGCACCGCCCTTGCGATTCTATTGCCCTGTCTTGCTAGGCTCTCCAAAAACATAGTTTTCGCTTGACCAGATGCAGAAAAACTTCTTTTCTAATTCTTACATACTCGTTCGCATTGGATGTTGTTCTGTCGGTTATTCATTGCCTTTCATACGCCTTTCAGAGCTAATGCATTTGACAAAACCAATGTGTTAATTCACAGTTTACGCGATACTGCTGCTACGCTTATGGCAGTTTTGCGATGAGATTTTTCCCAGAATAGCAGTATTTTCGGTCGCCACATATAGCATGGCTACTATGTTAGCATGTGCCGGGCCAGCAGAAACTGGTTACCGATTTTCGATACTCGTAATTCTGCAGTTTACACAGCTGTAAGATTGATGATTCCTGTCATTAGTATTTTTTTTTGTTAACACGTACAACGTCTTGAATTTTGAGAAAGATTGGGGGACTAAATAGAAAGGTATGCCGCCCTATAGGAACTATAGAACAATTTCTTTAAACGCAGCAAAATGATTGTGAAATAGCTTTAAGCGATCACCCAATAAAAGCATTTCGTCGTTTCGTACCTTTTCAAATAAAGCGATAAAAGGAAGCAAGCAAGCAAGCAAATAAAAAAACCAAATAAATAAATAAGGATAGAGAAGGTTTATACTAGCCGAGGGGGTCGCTTAGCCACAGTTTCAGTATGCTATTCCGGATGGAATATTTCCGTATATTGTTGTGGTGAACGAGAAAGAGGACACGTATTCCCATACGCACCATCGAGATGATTTCAGATCAAGCCAAAAACATGGGCTAGCTGGTTACAAGTGTTAGGGACATTATTTAGCGGCGCACACTTAGACGGGAGACATCGACAAACACACTACTAGCTTCTGTCAGGAGGACTTCAGAGTTGGCCAAGGCTTGTATCCTGCACAAACACTAGAAGCACCTTCGTAGCACCCAAAGTAGAGAGGCTACATAGCCGCGGTCCGAGGACATCATGCAGTTTAATTCGCGTACCATGACATGGTAAAATGCTCTACGAGGCAGTTTTTGCGGTTGCAAAACGTCTTAAGTTGAGAATCACATCCAGCATGGCTCGAACTAAATTTTTACTTCATTAAGGAGGAGGAGGAGGAGGAGGAGGAGGAGGAGGAGGAGGAGAAATAGGCGCAAACACAGGAAGGTTAGCCAGTTCTCAGACCGGCTGGCTACCCTGTGTTGAAAAAAGGGGGTAATGGAAATAAAATATAATATAAAAGAGATGTTACAAAAAAAACGTACTTTAAGCAGTGCCGTATTCTCCTGTAATAAAATACCTAGCAAGTACTGCGGAACAAAGAAAGACAGTATAAGAGATGAAATTCCAGACACGCGAGGAGCAGATAAGGCAGCAGAGATACTGAAACACACACTCACATAAAGAAAAAAAGAACAGAAAAGGAAATAAACGCTTACGAATTAGTTAGCAAAGGACGCGACCCAGCCCTCGCCAGTCTGAGTGGTGCCTGTCGAACAATGCGTCAGGCTGCAGCTTCGTGCGAAGAGTATTGGCAAAGCAAAGTGCCCGCGGTTCGGCCAGCACCGCACGAAAACCCCAGGGAACCCAATTAGCCTGGAGTTCAATTCCCAGCGGCAGTGGTCGGCTTATCGGCTCACCCGAGGCATGAATTGTACTAGCGCGGCTACTGGAGGTGCTGATGGCACAACCTGCACATCTTCGCGCTTCGTCAACGTGTGCGAGATGTTGGAGGCTGTACAGTGCTCGAATGCACAAATAGACGAGGGTGGCAGGCTGAAAGGCTATAGATCAAAACACAAAAGCAAAAAACTGCGGCTCAAGCCCTTCTTTGTTCACACGCTGCAGTTCCTTCCCATATGTTTCACCCAAGATGAACAGACTTTTCAACTTCCTAATTTCTCAGCATAAACTCTCTGTTTGTCCTTTTAATCCTTGGCCCATATTGTATACCGTGTTCGTTCCTGACTCATGTGATGTGGCAGCCGACTCACTTCGTCAATATAATTGTATCAATATGTCAAAGGCAATCCATCTCCATGGATGTAGCGTGATCTGATCACTGTCTACGAGGAAGACACTGCTGACCTCAGCGTTCACAGGCTTAGAAGGCTCCCAAAGGGCTTCTGCGTTCTTAAATAATGACTGGCCTGTGCGAGCCTGTGTGTTTGACTACGTGACGTTTTAATTGCGTGGTTTCTGTTCCCATATTCTCGCACCCTTTATCTCTATATAACCTCACACCCTCCCTCCTTCTATCTGTGTATAGGGAAGAGCGGAGGCGACTCTCATCTAGTTAACAACTGAACATACCTTTCTTGATAATATTTATCTTCCCCCTATTTTAGTTGCGTTGGTGACTCACTGAGATAGCGATCGGAGTGGTCCCGCCAGCGAGGTCTAGCTGGCAGACTAGTTCTCGTGAAAGAAATTGTTTGTGATTAATGTTGACGTCCGGAGCCTCCATCTGAAGCGAAAAGGAAGCAGTGTTTGAAAGCCGCCGTAAGAGGTTTGACTGCAGAGTCATCGCGCGCAGGCGATTGTGCACTCCGCCAAGCTCACATGTTGTGCACAGGGAGGAGCAACGAGAGAATATATGTATGTTTGTATAACGGTTGGAATTTAAAAGAATATTTCTGGAACGTGTCATGTACGACGACGCACATTTGTCAAAATAAAGAGGACCCAGCCCGTTCCCACATTTGAATGAATAAGTAATCGAGATACTTCATATTAGCATTCTTTCTTCTTTCTTTTTTGCGGCATTACTGTGGTTTCCCACATGTGGAAGAGTATCATGTTTGGTCATTGAAATGAGATGCAGGTTAAAACAGTTGAAGGACATATAGGGCACAATCTGCAGATCGTCGCTTTTTTTTTCGACAAACACTTGAACTGCAACTGTTAGATGGCTTCGAAGATGAAAAAAAAATATGCAGATTCCACGTACTCTGGGAATCGATGTAAGCGAAGCTCTCCGTGCTGGATGTTTTTATTGACGATAATTAGCGGCAACGTTGACGGCTAAAGCTTAACTTATTCAACGTTTAGGCTAACGTTAGAGTGGTGAGTTGACGTTAAACGTGACCTTGCGTGTACCACTGCTGTTTGTCTGCGTAGTACACAGGACACACAGGGAGAGGTGTTTGCTTGGGGTGTTGTTGTGTGCTATATTTTATAACCTCTGAGAGGGTTGAGCGTTGTCATTTCCTCACATGGCACATAGCATTGTGGCAGAAGTATTAAACTTGAATTGGGTTATGGGGCTGTACGTGCCAAAACCGCACTCGGATTGTGAGGCAAGCCATAGTGGCGTTCTCCGGATTAATTTTGACATCGTGATGTTCTTTAACGCGTCCCAATATCTAAGTGAACGTGCGCTTTCTATTTCGCCTCCGCCGAAATTTGGCTGCCGCGCTTGGTATCAAATCCACGACCTCTAGCAATGCCGAGCCGCAAAGATAACGCGACGGGCTCAGAAGTGTTGATTTGACTGTCGACTGCTTCCGTACAGTTACTTGGACGCTGCGGTGCACCTTAATTAATGCGACTCTGCTTCTGCATGTCCTGCATAATTTGTCCGCCTGACATATACATGGCGCTTATTTTTCAGGAATAGCAGCAACGTACTGTGCCGTACCTTGAACCTAAGCTTATGCTGTTGCCCGGCAGCCGCTGTCGTGTAGTAGTGAGGTTTCCTTGCCTCCTCACGTCACCTCTTATATGGGAACTGCCTCTTCTCTTTCCTCTCTTCTTCTCCTCTCTACAGTTCTATCTGCGTCCCCTCTTGCCTCGCATGTTAGTAGAAAGGGAAGCGCCGCAGTTTCTGCAATGCTTCTGAGGGGAGTCACGGATAATTATAGCTGTCAAGCGGCTAATGTGATGACGGCCAGGGAGCTCCAGAGGGCATTGTGCACATTCAACACGGAGGGGGGAGAACGAGTTTCTCCCGTTGCCTTTCCTCTCTTACTGGCGCCTATCGTCGCTTTGAACTACCCCCCGACGCGGTGCGCGCGACAGGAGCAGCAGCAGCAGCAGTGGGAAAGTCGAAGGAAGAAGCAAAGAAAGCTTCGCTTTAATAATGACTTGTGTAGTATTGCCAAACTGTTTCTTCATGTTCTGATAAAACTGTTGAACGCAATGAAATGTAAGAAGCAGCATTTGCTTGAATCACAGCACGTAATAATTGTATTTAGAAAAGAAAAACACAAAGAAGCACAGACGTAAATGCAAGCTCCGCGTTCATACGGTGCGAGAAATTCGCCTTATCACCCATGTCTTCCGGTTTCCAAGCTGCGCGATACAGCGGCAACTGATTGTATAGATACGCCAATTGGTCATCTCACCCAAAGTGGTGTAGACGCCATGGCTTTCTCATGTTGAGCAAAAAGCCTCGGACTGAATTTTCGGTACTTGGCAGCCGCGCTGCGATGAGGGCAGAATGAATTTTCTTTTAATTTCTAGTTTGCTGTTTTGTTCATACTTCGAAGCAGTGTCATGACAGCTGGCGCAGTGTTATGCTCAGTAAATCTTGCCTTGTCTTTTAGGGTATCAGTAGGAGTAAAAATCTGCGCATACGCATGGCAGCCTTCTTTAGTGAAGATGTAGATTTAAAGGCTTATGTTTCAATGGAACGTATCCCCTCTAGGAAGAGAAGTCAGTGATACCTCTAGCTGGAGTCGTCATTGTTTGTGTAGGTGGCGCTCCCTGGTGGGGGAGAAGCGGAGAGACCCAACTCCTTCTTCCTGATCATTCCTGTCATGACATTAGTTTATTTCAGTCACTATATGCGCCGGGATATGCACAAAACGAAATAATATAACACAGCAACAACGCACTTTCGAATGAGCTGGCACATTAAGTATTTTATTTCATGCAACACTTAGTGTTGCAGCCTTGTGCGGCCTTAACAGTCGCAACGCTGTAAGATTCGGCATCATGTGGAATTGTACCTTATTTGTGGGTCTGCGTGGACCATACTTGTGCACCTTCAACATGCAATCACTTTGCTTCAACTCAAACTTTTCGAAAGAGATTTCCCCGCTTGCTGTCTCTAGGTTTTCTGTTTTCTCTCTGTCGTTCTATATATTATTTATTTATTCTTTCTATTTATTTGGGTGTTACCTATTCGAAGAATTTATACGCACCCTTATCGTTCATCTTGTATAGTTAGCTAGTTAAAAGAAGTAGCCGTCGCCAGTAGGCCGAGACGACTCGTCTAATTATACCTGCTGTGGTTGTTCAGTGGCTCTGGCGTTCTGCTGCTGAGCACGAGGTCGCAGGTTCGATTCTCAAGCGTGGCGGTCGCATTTAAATGTTGGCGAAATCCAACAACGCTTGTGTGCTTATATGAATGAGCACGTTTAAGAGCCCCACTTGGTCAAAAATAATCCGGAGCGCTCAATTACGGTGTTCTTTATACGATGGCGTTTCGGGATGTCAAAGGTCAATATTTATTTATTAAATTGACTCATAAGTATTTTCAACTTAAATAATTCACACATGTCTAACGGCTGCGCCTTTGACTAGAGTGATTGCTTCAAGAAGTGGAAGGAGTAGAGAGTCAGATATGACCGAGACAGTTCGAAGGGTGCAGCCTGTTCATAAGAAAACCCTATGGTGCCAAGCCAATATGACGATTTGCATGGTTGTGCTTAAGCTTTGTTGTACTCGAAACTGTATATGAACCCGATTCAGATAATATAACAGGAACGATGTGCTACACTTCTAGTAAGAAAAATTAAAAAAAGAAGCTTCTAAATATTTATGTCGCTTGTACATGTGCCCTTTCAGCAATTTATTGTTCATAACAGACAAAAGTACATTCACTACGAATATACTTTTGTTTTGTATTTTCGTTTCCTTCATTATTGCCAGCAATGAAAACAGTACCCGGTTTCTGTGATACTAGAGAGGCTTAAACTATAAAGCACAAAAACAGAAGTTACATTGCTTACTTTGTACTGAGAGTAATCTTGAGGTGCCTAATCGTACGTGCAAGTTGGAAAGTGTGTCTCGCGCACTGCATATAAGCAGCTGTTACCTTGCCGCAAGAGCAAAGACTGAACGACGCGCGCTTCCGAGCTGCACAGGAGAAACAGCATTTCAATACATTGCCTACATAGTGTTTCGCAGCTGGCCATACATTGGGCTTGTGGGCTGTTGCTCAGACGTAGCACAAATGCGCGTGTTTACAAATTTTGTCAAGACAAAGCAGGCATTCGACTTTTATCTTTTATCATATGACTGCTGAAGGCCGTGGTAAGGAAGACCAGCGATTCAACATATGCGGCATGTGCTAATGCGGTGAGCTGGCACTGGGAAATCACGTGCAAGCCTTGAATCACGATTATTTTACCTCTTGCCGGCAAGAAAAAAGGTCGAATGTCTTTGGGTTAGGCACGTCGTTTTTCTCTTAAGCGGTCCAATACAAGTCGTCAGCTAGAAAGTTAACCGCGAAGGCAGAGAGCTGTCCCCTCGGACAGCCGCTTTGTCTGCGTCTGACTCACCTTCGACAAGAGCGATTATCCAGAGCAGCAGGGACCGACAACGGAGATATTCCCCCGACGGCACGCGCTGACGGCGGGCCCTCGAGGTGCAAGACCCAGCGGCGGGGTTCGTTCCAATCATCGCGCGCACCACGCACACTACTTCTTGCCCAGAGCCGCCGCGAACGCGTTGATGGCGTGTGTGTGATGGGGCAGCCAGCGGATGTCGGAGCGCTCGCGTGGCGCCCCGCGGCTGCATTTTCCCTTCTTCCCTGCGGCGTTTCCCTTTTTTTCCTTTCGGCGCGAAGGGGGAGGAGGAGGAGCGCTTCTGGTCGGGAAAGGGGAAACCGGGAGGCAGCGCTTCGCCCGACCCTCCTCGATTCCGGCGCGCCCGTGGCTTCGCTCGGGACGCCCGAGTCGGGCTTCGAAGCGCGCGGCCGGCGCGTGTCTGGCGTGTCCGCGTTGGCAGCGGTGGCGCCGCCTAGGCGTAGCGGCGGTCGCGTTCGACGCGGCGGCAACAAGCGGCCCCCGTAATGGGACCCTCTGTCTTTCTCTCGGTACTTGCTCGCCATTCTTTGCTTGTCTCTTCGCTTGCTCCCTGACAGGACAAAAAGAGATTGCCGACCGATTGAAGTCGACCTTACGAGAGAAAGTTGTTTAATGAATTGGTGGCGTTCGTGTAGTCGTGTACGGACTACTCCGGTGCAAGAAGAGTGATCGGGTACAGAAATTATCTATAAGAAAGAGGGGATGGGCAAAGGAAAATAAATGGAAGAAAGAAGACACGCCACGGTAAATAAGCGCGCAAAACAACATGATCGGTGTGATGACGTGATTGTAAAGCTTTTCAATGACGCCAATCTTCCGAAGGATTCGGATAAGCAAATCTAACTAGTAGTTTTCCTACTTGAAGGGCTGTTGTGTAAAAGTCGTCCTTGTTAAAACGGCAAGCCTTTCTCGTTTTTATATATTTTAATTATTGCTGTAAAATTTCTCTCACTGTTTCCAACACACCAACAGGCACCATAACTACCCAGTGAAAGGAGTAACGGAGGACAAAAGAAGGAAATTGATCAGGGCAGACTTTCGAGAATCCCCTTAGGACCCAGCTCAAATCCAACATGAACCCGCTTAACTAGAAACTAGCTGCTTCTTGCATCACCGGATCACTTACACGGCACGAGCCGCTAAAAACACGATGCATCCGTATCGAGCGTATACATACATACATACATACATACATACATACATACATACATACATACATACATACATACATACGTACATACATACATACATACATACATACATACATACATACATACATACATACATACATACATACATACATACATACATACATACATACATACATACATACATACATACATACATACATACATACATATATATATATATATATATATATATATATATATATATATATATATATATATATATATATATATATAAACTGGAAGTGCACAGTAGTACCACTGCTCTGGCTGCCTCAAAACCTAGGTGGAAGCGTATACAAATTTAACTACAGATTTTCCAGCAAACAGTCAATTTAGTTTATTAGAAAGCTATTTCTCACATAATGAGCTCTTCTTGCAAAGTGGCAGTACTACTTGCAGTGACCGAGTTCCCCGCAGAACCTTTGACCTGCTAGAATGGAGACTGCTGTAGCTTTCCGAAAGTTTATGTAAAATTCTTTACGACAACGTGTCCAAAAGCTTGGGGCTCAACCGGCGTTATTTTGTGTGGTAGCGTTCGCGTCAACATACTATGGAGCAATAGCGTGTGCGATATACTGCATGTACAAAACTTATATATTGCAGCATCAGGGCAGTGAGATGTATCAGGCTGAAGTTTCATTTAATTTGTAGAATATATTCAAGTTGCCGTTCCATTTGTATATTAAACAGGATGCCCATGGAAGATGCACTGCGCTGCAGTGCGCAATTTATGCTGTGGAGATGAAGCGTAATCCAATTATCGCCAGCCCGCAATAATAGAAAAAACAAACATACAGTGATGTTCGGAAAGATTGTTATACCTCTTGCAGTCGAACTTCTGAGTAGATCATTTGTATTTGTGTTTTTTTTTTGTGCGCAACGAGTGCGAGCGCCAAAGGTACACTAAGCAGGTCAGTATGCTTTTTGTGCAGTGGGCAAAATGCAGGCTCTCGACAGACCGCCCAATTACTGCCGTTCTGTAGTAGAGGTCAGGACTGCTGATCTTTCCTCTGCTTGTTACGAGCGTTGGAGAGCAGCAGCTTAACGGTAGGCACACCGACGGATCGGCGGAACACGGATCATTGATCAAATAAACGAAGTGAGCAAAACTTGAAATAGAAGCTCCCTTTTATTTAGCATCATTATTCTTTTCGAATCATTTGTCCCGTGCTGTCTCATTTTTCTTTTGTACTAGACAAGTGGCAAAGCTATGAAATTTGTGAAACACTGCCGGAATTTTGGTTGGCCTGTTTTTCTTTTCAGTATGCTGTGTAGCCCCACCGAAACATGGTGCCTGTTAGTGAATGGCTTTATGGCAATAAATTCCTAGGCATATTTCAAGTAGCTTTTAGGAAGGTTGTCGCATGCATCACCATCGCATTTCGTTGGGAGATGTCCCTAGAACAAAAACAAACAAACAAACAAACAAACAAACAAACAAACAAACAAACAAACAAACAAACAAACAAACAAACAAACAAACAAACAAACAAACAAACAAACGAACGAACGAACGAACAAACAAACAAACAAACAAACAAACAAGCAAGCAAATAAAAATAAAAAAAAATACAAGCAAACACCAAAGAGTCATTTGATTTCTGCCCTGAACTCGGCAGCTTCAGAAAATCAGGGTGGTAAGCTTTACAGGAACAACGAAAGTGGTCACAAATAAGTGTGGAAATAGCATGTGGCTGGCGATTTTCCAGTCTGCGGAAGTAGCGTGGTCACAAGATCCTTGCTCGTCACTTCAAAAGCCCTCGGCATGGGCCTGACGCTTTCTCTGACAGTGCTAGGTAACCAAGTCCGTTGAGCTCTTTGACGGTCATGCAACGTTTTCTCACGACGAACCAATGGATGGCAGGTTGTCGCGAAACACCACGAAACGAGGGGCTACCCAATGGCTCAGAAATAATAAATTAATATGAAAACCTCATGAAGTTTTGCTAACTCCAACGTGATCCGTACCGAATGTCAAGGGTGTGTTCGGTAGTCGAGAATAATGCATAAAAGCGTTCTGGCGCATTCATGTGTTTGTGAACGTCAAGGAGCGCTTTAATCATCCCGAGACGCGAGCAAACGAGAGCCGAAAGTGTCAACATCGTGTTTGCCTGCCATGTCTGCCTCTACAAGCGCTTTGCAGTAGTACTCATGCAATGGGGTGAAGTAAGCAGGAATATAAAGACACGTAAACCACACACCACGAGAGCCTGTGGTGGTTGTAGTGTATAGCCTGCATCGAAGAACGCGCGTGCAACGAGGGACATATGACTTTATGGCTTCTTTCATTTCACACCATTGCATCAAATTAAGCGTTTTGACACGTTTGTGTACGTCTCAAGGAGCGACACAGAGAGAGAGAGAAAGCAAGGACAGGAAAGGCAGGGAGGTCAACCAAAAGAGCACCCGGGTTGCTACCCTACACTGGGGGTGGAGGAAAAGGGAATAAAAAGAGGAAAAAATGGAGAGAGTAAGCACTGAATTCGTGTGGGAGGGACACTATACACAGTGACATTATAAACGGTCTATAAACACTATAAACTATAAAAACTATAAACTATAAAAACTATAAACACTATAAACTCAAGGAGCGAGGTGCCACGAATGATGAATAGCGTGTGCTGGCGCATGTTGCCTGAAGCCACGACAATTCCATAGTCAGCGACGTGGCGAGCCGCCTATGAGTTATCGACATCGGAGTCTCCGACATCGGGGCCTTCGTTCCCCGACGTGGAGAATCAGTGTAAAATAATTGCGGCAGAACTCATATCACCATGACTATCGACGGTAATGCGAATAGCAATCGAACAATGTAGCGACAGACAATATTCCTAAAGTCACGTTTATTTAACACGTGTAGTGATAATTCTGAAATCTTCGTTACTTCAGCCACACACTCCGATATCGTCCCGCCCTACCATAGCCCTCGCTTTCCAACGTCGCCCATGAGCATGAAGGCATAAAGACGGCTGTATGATGCTGAAGCAGTGGCGATGGAATGACGAAGGAACGATGAACGTCAAAAAGGAGGGTACCAGCGAATACACGAGGACTACGCGTACACAAGCAAAAGGCGTTACACACGGACGGACGCTAGACTTTCAACTGTACTTTTTTGGAATTAACATTTCCCCACATAACCTCCGACGCATGCGCATCTTCACCTCCTCCCAAGACACGCGCATCGATGTCAGTTTTATCACATTTAAACCGAAAGCGTTACTGGCTGCGAGCTTGCTATTTCGCCGTGGCGGTGCTCCGAGGAGGCACATGACGTCCCAACGCGCGCATCGCCGGGGATATTTCTCCCTCTCTCGCTCCCTAATCACTACTGCGCATGCGCCTCTAGTAGCACCGAGCCACAGGTGTTCCGCCGCTGCGCAGCGCCGCGCCTTCCACCGCTGCCGTTTGGTATGACGTCACACCGCGTTACTCGTCGTTGCGCTCACCTCCACTCGCTTCGCCAGCTGCGTCGCATGCCTGATAACATGTCAGATCAATGAAAAGGAGAACTCGCGTGCGCCGCAACCACAGTTGAGGCGGCAGTATGGACGGTGACAATTCTGATAAGCAGGAGGAGGCCTGGAATCGACATCGGAACGAGATTAAGAGCAAACGAATCGCCCAGGAAACAGACGAACAGCGCGCCGAATGACTGGCTGAACGCCGCAACATAGCTAGACAACCAGATTAACCTCGACTTGCAATCAAGATTAACCAAGGCTAAACATGCTATGCCTTATCTTTCGCTACGTATATCCTGGCATAGCCGAGCTAAGCCACTGCCAATTTTTTTACGTACCCGCTAGGTAAGCACGTTCATTCTTGGTTAAACTCAAAGATTCATCACTGGCGCAGTTTTCTGTCTGATTTCCAATTTGAAAGGCTGCTAAGATCCACCGCTCATATCTAGTCTTTCCCCTCCTTAAAATGGTCACATGATCGAAAGTTGGCACAGGTTTTTCGCACTACTTGCAGCCGTGGCAATGAACTGCCAAATTGCTTCCCTGGTCCCTGCTGAAGGATGTGTTATGTTCTTGCAAGCGCTTATTAAAAAACAGCTGCCTGTCTTGCCTATATAAATTTTACCGCATGCCAACTGAATGCGGTAAGAAACACCAGTTTTGCAGTCGATGAAGAGTGCCACGTGCTTAACTTTACCAGCCCCTGTCATTCTACCCTCGTTTCCAATTCTCGGAACAGGCTAACCAGTTTGCAAAGTGGGGAAAATACAACGCTTACACCTTGCCTTTCAGCCACTTTCTTAATGATGTGGGCGATTTTCGATCGAACAGCAAAGATATCGATCGAACGACAAAGGTGTAAAAACGACGATGACATTAAGACACTGTGATGACGACGACTGTATGACGATGATAGAGTGAGGATGGTGGTATGACGACAACTAGATGACGAAGCAGGAATGACCACGATGGCATGATCAAGACAGCATGACGATGGCGGTATGAGAGCAGATGCATGATAGCATCGGTGTGGCGACGACGCGGCATATTCACGATTGAATGACTCCAGCATAATTACGACAGAACGACGAACAACGAGTAATGTCGGTGGATCGACGAAGGCGGTATAACGACGATGGCATGAAGACAACGTGGTGGCAATGCTGAAGTGATGACCATGGGGGAACGACAGCGTGGCAGCAATGGGATAACGGCAACGGTATGGCGACGATGGTATGAAGCGAGTCGAGTGTCGATGTTACAATCACCATGACGGAACGACCACGGTGAATCCCGACGATGGCATGAAACATCGACGGCTGTATGAAGACGATGCAGGGACGACGATGGCATGGCAATGACATGGGGAGAATGGGATGACGATGAGTGTAAGATGTCAATGTATCACGAAAGCTGCATGTCGACGATGGCGTGACGACGATGGCATGACCAAAGTCGGATGACGAAGCTGGAGTGACGATGATGGCACGACCACGATAACATTACGACGACTGTTTGACATTTAGGCATGATAGCGACTGTCTGACGATGACGGCGTGACAAGGGTGGCCTAAACCGCGATTGAATGACGATAGTATGATGACAACATAATGACGAACCAAGATTGATTTCGAAGAAAGAAAGAAGGTGGTATGATTACGACAGCATCCCGACAATGGGAGGGCGAGATGAGAAAACAGCGTGACCATGACGCATAACGACGACTGTGAGACGACGATGGCTTGATGACGGCATCGCGAGAGCCAGATGACAAAGTTGCAATGACGACCATACAACGGCCACGACGCGATCACGACCCTGAACGCGGTCCAAGCTATTCGGCAACCTGGACCTCTGATTCGCAGTGGGTATCGTGACGACGACAGCATGACAAGAGTCAGATCATGAAGCTGGAATGGCAACGATTGAACGACCATGACAGCATCACTGTGGCGGTGTGACAACAAGTGCATGACGAATGTGTGACAAGGATGGACTGCCGGCCTTGTTGGTGCGACATGTTTGATTTGCTTTCATATCATTTATTTACCCTAAGGGCTGAGAATTGGGCATTGCAAAGGGGGGGGGGGAGGCAGGTAACAACAAGAAACTTCGAAAGGGCGTTATGAGCATGAAGATCAAAACACAAAATAAAGATCATAACTTTTTACAGCATTAAGGAGATTAGGTGTTTTAATGACGTAAGGATTACATAATGCAATAACACAAGATAGAACTACGACGCTGTTAGAATAATGCAACAAATACATGAAGGTGGTCAAAGGTTGTAAGGCGCTCAAACACGATAACATTGTTGTCTACAAAAGATCACCTGGTATGGCAGGTTTGCTAACATTCTTGGTCTTTGCTGATTAACATATTCTTGGTCTGCAACGTGAACTGAAACACACAGACTAGAGGAAGACAGGACGAACACAGTCTGTGTGTGTGTCACTTCGTCACAAACCAAGAATATGTCGCCATACCAACTCGCCCAACTTTCTATCATTTTGCTCATTAAGGTAGTTTATTAAAGCTCATTGGAAAGAAGATCATTCCTTAATGTTGGCAATGAATTGCAGAAGGACGTTCCACTCATTGATAAGACTAAAGGTGAGTGTAAAAATTTTTTTTGTTCGTACAAAAGATGAGTATACCTTGAGTTTATGGTCAATAAGGGCGAAGATGTGGGCTGCTGGATGAAGGAATTTGCGTGAAAAGGCACTGTCAAAGTAATAAACACTGTGAAAAAAGGATAATCATCAGTATTTTCCGCGTATTACGAGAGGTAAAATGCCAAATGTTCTTTTTACGGGTAACACCCTGTGATAACGAGAATATGAGGACGAGATAAATCTAGCGGCTTTACTTTGAATTGATTCCAGCATGTCAGTAAGGTAAGCTTGTTGTGGATGTCATATGTTAGAAGCGTACCCTAAAGATGGTTTAATTAGAGAAACAACTGCCTGAAGTTTGGGGTCGGAATTAGCAGTGCGTAGGCGACGTTTTAGAACGCCAAGCTTTCTAAAAACTTTGCTAGTGATTAGTTCTACATTATCATTTAATTTTAGATTGTAAGTGGACAGGACTTCTAAGTATTTAATCGACGAAACTATTTAAACTGTAGAATTGGCAATTAGGTGCTCGTTAGGCGACAAAGTGAAACTAGGACGAAATTTAGCGTGTTTAGTTCTCTCGAAGTTAATTTTCATCTGCCATTTGCTGCACCATTCTGAAAGAATCGTTAAGGTAAAGTGTCGTTCTGGTTTGCTATTTCTTTATATATTACGCAGTCATCTGCAGAAACACGCACGGAAGACTGCCTGTTAGTCAATTTATCGTTTATGTAGATTAAAAATAACAGTCGTCCAACATAACTCTGTTGATTATATTGAAAATTAATGCTTGTGTGTGTCCCTTTCTGTGTTTGTGTGAAAAAAAAAGTTCGCGCTAGGACACCTTATCAAATAGTGTGACGATGACGGCACGACGAATGTCAGATGAGAAAGTTGTAATGACGACCATGAGACGACCACGACGTCATCATCACCTTGAACACGTACCTAGTGTCCCAAGCTGTTAGACAACTTGGAACACTGGGGCGGTGTAGAGGGCGTGACGACGACGGCTTGACGAGAGCAAGATCACGAAGCTGGAAAGACAAGGATGAAACGACCCCAACGGTATCATTCTGACTGTGTGACAACGAATGCGCGACAACTGTATGCCGATGATGGCATTACGGCGGTGGCATGACGAGCGTCCGATGACAAAGCTGGAATGAGGGCGATGCAACGACCACGATGGCATCACGACCATGACGGCATCAACTTCGAGTCCATACCTAGTGGTGCCAAGCTATTAGACAACCTGGGTCAGTGAGCCGGCGTGAAGACGATGGCATGACTTTAAGATCACGAAGCTAGAACGACAATAACGAATGAACATGAAGGCATTACGACCAGGAGCACATGTTTAGTGGCGCAAGAAAGTGGAGAGCTTGGGCCACTGGGTTGGCGTAAGAGGATAGATAGATAGATAGATAGATAGATAGATAGATAGATAGATAGATAGATAGATAGATAGATAGATAGATAGATAGATAGATAGATAGATAGATAGATAGATAGATAGATAGATAGATAGATAGATAGATAGATAGATAGATAGATAGTACCGAATGTTTATAACGCCTTCCATTCCCGCGAAGGAAGCAGACTGGTGTAGACTTTTGGCTTGAAGCGGCACGCTGGGTGTCGCAGTGTTGGACTATGTCGCATTTTCACGCTATTTGCGCACAAGCAGTCTTCGGGAGACCTAGCAATAAAGCCGCAGTTTCTTCGGTGAGGAGACAGCGTGGAACCCAGGCACTGTGGGAGCCAGTGTTTTGCGATAACTTTTAGGGGTAACTGGCTATCCAACAATGTATGTGGTTCTGAAGAGCGTTACAAAATGGATCAACATGTTTGTGTAAGGTTAGCATTTGGGCATTAACGCGAAGATGATAGCATACAACGGTTACCTCCAGGTAAGGAACGCTGCAACGTGTTCCACTATGGCCTGGCCCGATCCTGAAGGCAGTGCAATGTCACATAGCGTCTGATAGCTCTAGCTGCCCAAGGGAAGATGAGGGAAACTGGCGCGGTCACGCACGTGAAGGACAATGGTAAAGTCGATAAATATTTAAATATTTCCTTCCTGCATCTGTGGCGTAATGAAACCTGGGGGCGCATTCTCTCGCTCTTTGTTGCGATATCGACACTTCGTCGCCGTTATCGCCATGATGTTAAGTATAAAACCCAAGTGTGATAAAGTCGCGCCTCACGCGCCGCATGCTTTAGGTGCGAGGAAAAGCGCACGAGTGTGAGCCGATAAGGATGGTGGCTTGACGTTCGCTGTCTTCCCGCACGCGCTAGGGTAGAAGAGCGCGCGCTCCCTGTAGGCCTGTCGTGGCTGCGCATGGCTGCGAGTGGAGGTCCGCGCGGCACAGCGCACACGCGGCCCTATCTCGGAGGTAATTTTCAGCGGGTGCAAGGACTAGTGGCTAGCCGAGAACGCTGGCTGCTTTATGCGCACCGTCTTCCCGCGCGTCTGGAGATAGGGTTGCCGCAATCTCAAATGTTGGAGACGCGGTGAAGCGAGAGGCAGCGCGGAGCGTTGGCTCCCATCTGCCGTCGCTCTTCATCACGCCAGCGTTGTTACAGCGAATGCCCGCGGTCATCGAGTGAGACCAGTTCGTGTTTGACTCTGGGAGCATGACAACATGCTTGCTGATTTAAAAATTAGGCGAATTTTCACTGCAATATACAGGTCCGGTAAAACTACAAGTCTTGCTTTGTGTAGTTGTATAATGTTTCGTTATCGCTATAGATGATTTGCCTTTCGACAGAAACTGCAACATCATTAAAGCAAATTGTTATGCGGCGTGACGCACGCGCATATCATCTCACATGGCTAGTTGATGCTGGCGCGAGATGATTATGCATGCTTGTGTGGTTTAGGGTGAGGCATTGAGGCTTTGTGTGGGGGGACCCGAATTAGAAATTCACCATAGGAGGTGTAATCTTTTTTTATAGAACGAAAGCTCGTGGTGAGTTCGTTGAATTGAGAAAATAATCCAGCCATCTGGCGTAGAATGCAAAACGCTTAGATATACAGCGACTCTACAACACTAAGCTAGATGCACTATCTGTAGAGTACGAGAGGAAATAATGTATGAGGTCGTGGCGAAACACGTGCTCACAGCAACATTTGCAGCGTGGAGGCTACCCCAACGACCGAAAACGCGAAAAGCACAGGGAGGCACTAAACAATGCTTCGCATCGATAAACAATCAATTTTCATTCGTCTTCGTGAAAGTGGATTCCTAGTGGCGCGACAACTTTTGTTGCGATAGGATTCTAGGGAAAAAATTCGGAACGGGTAGCGCAAACTGCTTTAAAGTATCAACGAGCATTACGTCTTATCGTCTACCATTCTACCCATCCTAACATAGAAGATGCAATACTAACATGGAGGACGACACAGGAACTGACATAAAAGCTAAAAAGTGTGGTATGAACGATTAAACAAAAAAGCATAGGTGTAGCATCAAGACATAGGAATAGGGCAGTATGAATTGGAAAGGAAACGGGTGTAGCGAGTATTCTAGTGAAGATGAGAAGGAACAAATGGAGCTGGAAGATCAAGTAATGCGTCAGCGGACAGCCGGTTGTTTGTTAATTAACTTATTGGGGTGCCAAGGGAAAAGACACGTGGTCGTAAACGGCCGAGAGTTAGGGGATGTCAAGAGATTACAAAACCTGCATGCATACGTATGCGTTGGAGTTGGCTTACGGAAAACAGGGATAATCGCAGAGCGTGCTGTAAGAGGCCTTCTTCATGATGTGGGCATGAAATAAACGAGTAATGCGAGTGAACTAGTCGTTATTAATTGATAGCTGGGTGTAGCACAGACGGGAGAACAAGACGATAGACAGAGCGGACGGACAAAAGCACTAAATGTGGGCTATTGCGAGGCAGGATGGCCGTTTTTGCTATCGCTAAAAAAAAAAAAGCGACAGATGCAATTTTTTTAGCGAGAGTTGTCTGCCTAGGTAACGTGAACACGCGTTGGAATACATTATAGGTGAAAGCTACCGACTGTACCTATCCATTGTCGTGTCTTCTGCTCCCATTTGCGCTACACCTAACTATAGCCAAGGAATATGCTGATTATGACGACGACGAAATATAAAAGTCTATTCACTGTCCCTCGCTGCTCAGTTTATGATGTCATACTACGCCCTCATAGTTGTCTACAGCGGGGACAGTGTTTTGCTCATTTCACGTGCAAATTGGCGCCCATTTAGCACGCTCAATTTACGAACAGGTATGTACAAATGAAATGGCGCGTACGGACCCGCTTCAAGCGGTAGTAGCAAATGCGCCCTGCGAATTGAAGCTCTTGGCGCGATAGTGCGAAATGGTGAAGAGCTTGTGTATGCTTGCTTGTTCTGGCACCGTACGGTCGATTGCAGAAACTCGGGTGCCAGCTATGCGTGTTCGATCTTGCGCATAATTCCGCTCGGCAGTAACACGTGGGCGCGCTCTTTAAATTTCCATATTTCGGTGATCACTCGGTGCCGCCGTGCCGCGCGTTGCATTTGCCGAGTCTTCCCTCTTCGGTGCCAGCTGTGCCCGTGATAGCTCCCGCTCCTGTTGCAGCTGAATAAAGAGGCAATAAATAAGATGACGACTATCTCTCGCATTGTCGAACAAGCGGCCGCCATTTAGAAAATCTCAAAAGAAATAAAACAAGACGGACAGAAAAAGGAACCAACAGAGGAAAAAGAAAACGAAAGTAACCGACAACTATACCAAACAAAGAAGAAGCAGTTTCTCTTTTCATAGCCTTCGTCCATAATCGCACGCGACAATCACCATGGTGTTACAGGCAATTGGGAGCAAAGGCTTGCATAAGCTTCCCAACACTTTTTAGCTTTTTAGCTTTTAGCAAATAAGCTTCCCAAGCTTATTTTTGTTCCACAAGAGCTGATGCATTTGCTATATAAGAGGCAATGAGCTCCCTGAACGTGCATTTCATGTGATGAAGGCTAATGCAAACAATGAGTTCTGCGTTCTTGCCACCGGGGTAGACATCAGAACACTTTGACGGTTTTTCGTTGCCAGGCTTTTAATTATCAGTAGTTTGTTACAACACTCACTCAAGTTGCACGTAGCGGAATTTCTCTTCTCATCAGAACAATGACTACTAATTTTTAATGAAATTTACGCATTACGAGAGAAACAAAAGTGCGAGATATCTCAAGAATTCCTGCATCGGTAAGTACGACGGCGCGTCAGAAAGTCTTTGTCCCCATATTTTATTGCCCAAAAATAAGGTACACAGAGTAATCGCAAACATACATACTATTCTACGTACCTTACACTATTTCCGCACGTAGTCCCCACACCGGTTCAGAGATTTGTCCCATCGCAGAACAAAATTTGAGATGCCCCTATGCCATGTTGTCGAAAGATAGCTATGAAAGATAGCGCTCATTGCCATGCAAGTATTCACGGCCTTTTGCAAACTAGCCACACCGTCACCTCCCACTTCTCAAAGCGAGACACCTTTTTCCAAACATTTGCTGCATTTCCCTGGGGATTTCAATGGACGTTCGTCTCTTGCTCCATAGAAAACGAATCACGCTTCGTTGCTCGTACGCCATGGACGCGTGAAGCACCACCGCTATCTTCAACAACTCAGAACAGCGCCGTGCCGCAGAGCTACCCGCAGATAAGGCCGGGCCGGTCCAAGAAAGCTTTGTTTTATTGGAGTACTAACATGATGTTATCGACTTTTATTTTGTTCCCTTTAACTAAAGGTACCAACGCTCTAAACTGTAGAAAAAATGCTGACAAGCGCCTGGAGCGCCGTAGATAATTTACTGCTATACTTGTTCGACGCGCCAGTTTTAGTTTCACTATCCCAAAAGGTGATGTGTCAGGATAAATAGCGGCTAGCTTCGGTCCTGTGATCGCCACGGCTATCATGGACACGCGAGCGTAGGAAGAATAAGCACCCGTACCACTCTTGTTTATTTCTTCAGGAGCGGCACCATTACACATACAGGCTTATTGCTACATGTCGTCAGCAAATATCGCTATGTGTTGTGACGTAATGGTAGTGTCGACGGCACCAGTTACGGCATTCCGACAAAAAATTTATTATCAAGTTAAAACATCCTGTTGGCGTTGCCAACCGTTCATTCCCGAATAGAGTGATCATTTTACGCTCGATAAGTATTTGGCTGGTTTTCTAGAAACTTGAAAGCATATATACTCATTTAAAAACAACAAAGAAGGCGATACGTACAGAACTCCGCGGAGCCCTAACTCATGTACCTGTCTACCAGCTTGCACACAATTCGCGCCTTCTTTCATGCCAAACTCATTGCTCGTTGTTTAACCGCACTACCCTCTGCCACTTAGAAAACGCCACGGGACGAAAGGCCATGAGAAAGCGCTATGAGTCGCTCGAACTGCTATGTTTGCCACGCAGAAAGCGTTTATGATACACGCACGCACGCACGCACGCACACGCACGCACACGCACGCACACATTATATATATATATATATATATATATATATATATATATATATATATATATATATATATATATATATATATGAAAAGGCTCTTGTTTTTGAGATTGCTCGTGTTTGTGGCAGTGAACGTAAGCGAATGCTGGGCCCAAACACGGCGCAGGTTGCGGCGTGTCGTCTTGGCCTTTGTTGGGTGTTACGGAACGCGCCCTCGCGAAGCGATGGAAACGCAAATGACGGCGCGCATTCAGCACAGTGCTGCTCGTCGATGTCGGTCACGTACGGATGTCGTCATCAGACCCTCACCAGCTGGAGCTGGCGGTGCCAGAACCGGCATCATCCTTCCATTTGCGCTCATCGTAGAAGTCCGAGTGGGAAAGCGTTGGGAATGCTCCTGCCGCACACGAACACTTACAGCCAGCATAGCAAGACACGCGTACAGTGCAGCACTGAACGTCGTGTAAGCGGCTATCATATGGCCCAGATATCTGGCATGCATTCTTGCTGTTGACAGTCCCGAACGAAGGCACGTAGCCGTGAGTAGTGAGATAGAAGAGATTAGAAAAGAAAGAAAGAAAGAAAGAAAGAAAGAGAAAGAGAGAAATAAAGAAAGTAGAAAGGAAAGAAAGGAAGAAACAGACAAACAGACAGACAAGCAAGCAACTGAAAGCACAGACACAATAAGTAAGCATGATGCAAAGAGCCAGCCTTGCAATGGCTTAATTTTATAGCAAACCTTGCGAGAGAAAGTGATTTGTTTTACTAGTCCAAAGGGGAACAAAAATGTTCGGGAATGTAGCTTTTTTTAAAAGTGGGCATTTGCGGTCACAAAACGTTGCGAAACTATTGAATTGAATTATGGGGTTTTACGTGCGAAAACCACTTTCTTATTATGAAGCACGCCGTAGTGGAGGACTCCGGAAATTTCGACCACCTGGGGTTCTTTAACGTGCACCTAAATCTAAGCACACGGGTGTTTTCGCATTTCGCCCCCATCGAAATGCGGCCGCCGTGGCCGGGATTCGATCCCGCGACCTCGTGCTCAGCAGCCCAACACCATAGCCACTGAGCAACCACGGCGGGTCGTTGTGAAACTATGGATAGATGGATACTACTTTACTGAACGTCCGGCAAGGTTTAACGTGACCCGGGCTTAGATCTCCCGCGGGAGAACGTCAAGGCCCTGCCTCAACTCCGCCTCACGGTCTTGCTGGACTGCCCACGTCTGGATTCCGAGGTCTGAGCTGCGCGGAGTGGCGGCCCACCTCGACGACAAGGTCCGTGGAGCAACTGCCATCTTTCCTATAATACATTGCACTCCCACAACGTGTGTTTGAGTGTTGCTGGTCCTTCCTGGCACAATTTGCACGTGTCGTCCTGATGCTTATCTGGGAAGATGCGTTTCAGATAGAATGGGTTAGAGAAGGTGTTCTTCTGGAGCTGTCTCCAGGCGATGGCCTGCCTCCTGTTCAATTTGGAATTCGGCGGTGGGTATATCCTTCTGGCGTTTAGATATGCATTGTTATGTCATTGTATCTAGTGAGCCTGTACCGTATTGCGCGAGGAGAGTTCGCTATCGTGCGAGAGGCGTTGTCCTGTTCGGTGCGACTATAACGAAACAAAAAAAAAAGAGAAATATAACGGTCGTAACTCGCGAAAAGCAACTTAGAAATGCAAGAGAGAATTGGCTGTCAACGCAAATATAGTTCACTAGTGTGCGCTCTCGTTCGCTTTGTATGCATGCGTATGTGTGCCTGTTCGCATACGTGCGTACGTGCGACGCCGTCCTAGAATGGTGACTGTCGATGATAGCTTCCCACACTCGCCATTTTTCTCTGCACGCGCTGACATGTCCATAGCAAGGAGCAGCCAGCAGAGCGCTGCACAAAAGTTTCGTCGCAGAGGTCGTGGAAGGAAAGCACGCACTCATAGCTGTCGCGGAGACGCCTTCTCGCGTTGTCACGTTCAGCGAGCGTGTCAGCGCAGCCGCCTTGGGGAGTAAAAAAAAGAAAAAAAAAGAAACGGCTCTGGTGGGAGGGAAGCATGATGATTCGCACCGTCTTCCAGCTCAAAAGTTTGTTGTGGCCGGGCTCAGCAAACGGAGGCACGCCGCCTTGCATCCGTATAGCTGCGAAAACGAGACGTGACTCTCGTTGACTTCCGCAGGTTCTCGACATTTCTGTCTGAATGTTTGCATGCAGCTGCCACGCCACCGAGGACTTAAGTGCGATGGCACCGCCAAGTGTTGGACTGTTTCCGCGAACGCCGCCAGCCGCTGCCTGCAGGAAGGCCACATAAGGAGCGTCCTGCGCGTTCCTTCATTCAGCGACCACGTGGCTGGCGTCATCGGTTAAGGAAGCAGAATATTGCAGAAAATGCTTTTAACATTGACGTACATTATCTGACCATTTTTTTTCAATGTATCTTGTCTGATTGTGAGGACGAGTTTGTATGTAAACCAGATGTTTTACATTCAGTACGATGGAGATGTGGGGGTTAATGCTTTGCAGCAGAGTTAACATGACGTGCTTGGCTGATAATTTCTCCCACTTCGCTTTTCTTGTTCCTTTAGTACGGTTGTTTCCCCAAACGATCATTGACCATGACTCGAACCCAAGCGAAAAAAAAGAAATAGAAAAAAGAAAATAAGTGAGCTGCTTCTTTGTTATGGGCTGAAACAAGCATTTGGCGTAGATGAGCGAGGGCTTCGCTTATGAATGTTACTCATAACAGAAAATTTTACTATTCCATAACATCGACAAGTAACTTTAAAGATACTTTACACATTATCATTCGCTCTCCAACCTACTCTCCTGTGCAGTTTCCATCGTTATCTCATTACGGCATGAGTGTTTGCAGGCATCACGTCACCGTTTTTGAGGACTGTCACCTGGCGGATGACATTTTTGATATAATCTCAATAAAGTCAGACCCCGAAAATAGCGGAATATCAACTTTTACCGCAGACTTCGGCAGTGACAACTGCTCGAAAGCATTTTTTTTTTTCAAGCACTGGACAAATGTTCTGCCCCTTAATCGCAGTACACAGCACGTGCTTCTCCCACATTGAATCGTGGGCTGATGCATGCAAAGCAGGCATTAATTGTGCTATAACGGCCGCAGATGTGTAAGAGAGGGAGAAGAACCAGCGTAAAGGCAGGGAGGCTAAGCACAAAAAACATATGGCAGAAAATGATTCGTAGAGAAAGGAAGAAAGAAATAATGTGCCAGAATAACTCAGAAAGGATGACGAGCTTCTTAATCACAAAGTATACACAAAAGCTGCTAACAGGACTGAAGACAAGAATATTACAGATGAAAATGAAATAATATAGATTGTTAACATTTATTAAAAAGTAGAAAGACAATTTAAGCGTGGGAATGCTGAGAAAACTCGTATAGGTAATCGAAAATATATGCACGCCACAATTAGAACATTATAAATAAATATAATTTAATACAAAACCAACAATCGTGCTGTTATTAAACATGTTCACTTTTCCTGGGTTTTAGAAATATTCCAATACTTTTGCTACTGTGTCTCGTTTGGAGGCATGGAATTTTGGTGCCAGGTATGTTTGCAGACTTATTTCAAATTGCTCATAGGTCGGTTACAACAGAAGAAAGAAGAAAAACAAAAAGAAACCAAAGTTATTTGGCCAAGTCTGGCGCGGCAGACCAGCTGGACACGGAATGCTACTCAGCACTGCCATATAATTTAGCCGAATTCACGTACTATGGTCTTTTGACTTTGCTAACGTTCTGAACGTTACAGCGAACCTACTAGACGGTATTCCGGAACGACGCATTCGACGAAGTTTGTACAGCGCCTCCTCGCCAACTCGGGCCTCCCTTTCCCAATATATGCAGGCAGAGAACAAAAGCGAATGGGCATTAAGCCAAGGGTGCGTACCGCGAGGTGGCCAGCGGAACCACAAGTCGCATTTCAGCCGGTCTGCTAGCTCAGCGCGTCGCGCGGTTTGCGGCAAAGATTGCGGCTGCATCTTCCGCAGCTGGTGCGAATTCCACTGGGAGGAGCCAGTCAGCTTAATTGGCTGCCGTTCCGAACGACGCCACGACGCTACCAAGAAACCTCATTAGTGCAGTGGAGATAGTGCTCTCTTGGGCAGCGCGGCACGGCTAACCGCAGTGACCAGACACCTGACGCGATTAACTGCGCACCTCGGAAGTAAAATAGTGCAATACGGAAATACGAAAGCGGAGGCTTCTCTTTCGGGAGTTTTATTTTAGCGTAGGAGTTTCCTGACATGCTATTAACTGCAGAGAAACAGCAACTTATGTAAACTCCACCAAAAGTTCGGACCCGTTCCGTAAACAACGCATTCAGCGCTAGCCTATAGGGCATTCAAGAAAATCAGAAACAGTTTTTGTCGATTGAGTTGGTTACGGTTACGTGGCGGGCCTAACAGTGCATGTGGAACGTAAGCCAGAGCCCCTTTCGAGCGGTTGCGTGGGGTGCCACGCATACGCAGCACTGAAGTCGGCATGTACAGTTGCCGTAAATGTCATTACTGAATTGGAATTGAATTGATAATATAGTTTTACCGAATGATTTCTGTGAAAACTCACAATGTGGAGGAAGATTTGTGAAAGGGTGATTGGCGCCTCGGTGACAATATTATGTAGTTTCAAAGATGGGCCAGAAATTATATCGCCAGGTTAATTTTCCTACAAGTTCGTTTATTAGCTTTATCAGTGCTTCAAACATGGTTTCTTTGTTAGCTCGTGTTTCTGGGAAGAGGATACCAACACTTGCCTTTCATGGAAGTATTTTCTGTAGTATATCCACCGCAGCAATAGATTTAAATCTACCGTGTACTTGAATAATCATCGCCATCTAGAGCGGTAGCAGTAGGCGATTTATGGTATTTCCGCTGTTCTCCAAACCCCAGTCGAGACCTACAGTGTCTATGCGGTGGCCTTAATGTCCGCAGAGGCCGCCAGGGGTGCTGCCAAGTGCGAGCGCACCACGCACGTGCCATGGTGACTACGCCTGCGGAGTTCGGATAAACGTAAAAAAATAACAGTCTTGAACTGAACTTTAAACATATTGATGCGACACAACAGGCGCTTATGAGACGTGGCACAAAGGATGACGAAGACGGAAATCTGGACTTGGCACGAGCCTGTTATCATGTTGGTCTATGGCTGCGATGCTTTTGTAAATACAGTGTAAATAGTCTCCTTTGCCTTTGTCTTTCTGCACGTAACATTTTGGTGGAGGTATGACGATGGGTCGCTTTACAGGATGGGAGATGATAGCTCAAGGTAGGCCATCCACAGAGACGCTCGCAGTACAGTCTAACTTCGCCTTCATTTTCTACCTTCCCTTAGCACGTTTCGATATACATGAGCTGTTTGCCAAAAGCGCTTTGAGAGTTTGCGAGAGGGGCACCGGGCCACGCATCGGAGCTACGTCACATCTGTTGGAGAATGCTTACACCAGAATCTTCACAGGACCGATTCACATTGGCGGCGTGAATGCGTTGAAGCCCCGAAGTACAGCTTTATCAAAACAACTAGCAATGCTCGTCTAGTTTTTTAATATCAATAGGTGTCGAAGGTAATGTCTCACTGGTCCCTGTCATGCTCGGTTCGACGAAGGCAATCGAGCGCAGTATTCATAAAGCCGTTCATATACGCCTTAATAGTCCGCAGCAACGCGTTCAAGCTGATGGTGATAGCGAATATATTGTCAGTGAAAGTGTCTGCCCATTGAAGCGCAGTCTTTGTAAATGACAAAGCTCGAAAATTCGGCCCCTTGTTGTGATTGATTGACACTTGCTTGTTATTCTTTATTCTTTATTCAGTGAGAGCTCCGCTTTGCTAAAAAGGCGCTACAGCAGGGGGGCTACAGACGTAAATGAAACACTTCATCTATACAGCACACTTGCGTCTCTTGCAGCTCGTTCCAATCTCTGATAGTCACCACAAAGAAGGAATTGTAAAACATAGTTGTCCTTGCATGGTACTCTCTCACTTTGTGTCGGTGGTCATATCGAGTGGATATGTAATTGGGTTCAGCAAAGTAGTTATTTCAAGCAATTCCAGTGTTACCATAAAAAAAAAGAAAAACTTCAGCCACAGCATTTTTCTGCGTAAAGAAAGCGATTCCTAACCCGATTCCATTTTCATAGCGGTACAGCTGTCTACCCGCTTGTACCACCCTAAAACAAACCGCGCAACTCTATTCTGAAAATTTTCAAGCTTATCCATAAACCTGGCCTGCATCGGGTTCCATACAGGGCATGCGTACTCCAAAATCGGCCAAATACATGGGAGGTAGGCTGTGTTCTTTAAATTCTTGGGTGCCGATCTTAGGTTCCGCTGGATAAAGTTAAGAGCCCTTGCTGCTTTACTAACAACATAATCAATATTGGCATTCCATGAACAATCATGCGATAAAACAACGCCAAGATATTTGCATGTTGGTTCGGTAGTAATAACATACATATCTATGGTGTAAGCTGTTTCTATTTGTTTCTTTTATTGGAAACGCGCATGTGCACACACTTTTTTGGATTCAACGTCATTTGCCACTTCTGGCACCACTTTGTTGTACGATCCAAATCGTCCTGCAAGGAAACGCCGTCACTTGCGTTCATAACCTTCCGATATAAAACACAGTCATCGGTAAACAAGTCTATGCGCGACGAAATACCTATAGAAATATCATTAACAAAAAAATGGCTGTGGCTTAGCTAAGGTTAAGCCCAGGATGCGAAGCATACTAGCCTTTATTTTAGTTGTTGCACCACTGTTTAGCCTGGTGAACTGCTGTTCCTTGGCTATATTTGGTTCGGCTAGACGAAGAAACAACTCATGCGTTACCCTGCTTCGCCTTCAAGAGTGGAACGCGACAGCGTTCCCGTCGACCCGCCAGCGACTACGCGCCCCGCATTGGACGCGGTGAGCGTCGAGCAACGCAGCGTTCGGCGCGGCAACGAAATGTGCGCCTGAGCAAGCGTCGCACGCCTGAGCCTTAGAAACAGCTCGTTTCTAAGGCAACACCGCATTCACTAGAGGCGCTTTTGTACCGCTTTGAAGCATCGTACTCGTGGCTCAGTGGTAGCGTCTCCGTCCCACACTCCGGAGACCCTGGTTCGATTCCCACCCAGCCCGTCTTGCAAGAGTTGAGCCAAAGCCACTTCTCCTCTGTCGTGACGTCACGGTGTCACGTGATTTCATGGTCACCGCCGCGCCTGAGGAGCTGGGTTGAGCCCTCGTAAAAAATAAGGAATAATAGCGGTAATGACGGAGCCTTGTGGCACACGTGGTGAAATATCAACATAGGATGAACATCTCCCATTTAAAAGCACACGTTGACGCTTGTCGAACAAGTAATTGGTTATCCAAGTTAGTACATTCCGGTCAAAATTTAGAACCTGCAGTTTGACGAGGAAAAAGGAGTGCGACACGGCATCGAAGGCTTTTCGAAAATCCAAAAACACACAATCTGTTTGCCCACCCTCGTCAACGTTGGAAGCCAGCTCATGAAAGAACTCTACAAGTTGCTTGTACAAGAAAAGCCCTTGCGAAAACCGTGCTGCTCATTTATCAGAACATTATTATCTGTAAGATGGGTCAATATGTGCTTAATAGTATATGCGTATAATAATCAGGGAAACACAGGTACCCCATTATCATGTGCACCATGTTGTCTTTTGACGTTTTGTAGTAAGTATGCCCCACTTTTTTTTAGAAGGTGAACTAAACGCAACGAAAGTGCACCTCGAACACGTGGCCTACAGGAAGCTGCCAGTGCCTCGACGCGAGAGCTTCGCGCCGCCTCCTCCACCGTCTTGCAGGAAGCTATAATGCAAAGCTGGTTATTTATTTTCCTCTCAGAAATTTTGCCGAGTCACATCTCCTCGAGATCTCTATCGCATCTTTCTCTACTGTAGCTAGTCCAGAGCACATAGACTATGCACAAAGAGTGTGTATTGCTTTGTTATAGGAAATAAATAAATAAATAAATAAATAAATAAATAAATTTAAAAATAAGGAAATAAATTGAAGAAAACAAACAAACAAACAAATAAATAAATAAGTAAATAAATGAATAAATAAATAAATATTAGCAAGCACGGGGAGCTGATCAAGCACCTTAAATAACAATATATACATGTGTTAGACTTCCGACTATAGGCAGGCAGGCAAGCAAGCAAGCAAGCAAGCAAGCAAGCAAGCAAGCAAGCAAGCAAGCAAGCAAGCAAGCAAGCAAGCAAGCAAGCAAGCAAACGAGCAAGCATTTCTTACGTCACAGCTTCCATGAGTTCAGTGGTTGCCTCTTTTCACGTGGTTGTTGGTTATGTTGGTTATCAAGAGCCAGGCAAGCGCTGGACTGTACTTTGTGACTCAGTGCAGCCATGCAATACCTGTTGTCAATGTTTCGACTCGGTTTCCATACCAAATACTTGTGCGGGAGGCATACGAAACACAGCACCAGCATGACACCTTAGCAAGCTTGCCCTTGATGTAACTTTGCTGCAAAGGTGTTCACCTCATTTCCGTATTACCGTCTTTACTTGATCAAATGCACCTGTTAAGTGGTCTTTCCTGCTGCGAAGCAAGGTTGCGCCTTGGCAACAAGACTGCTGCTACTACTGCTGCTTCTGCTTTGAAGCCACCCAGATTGCGCGATCGTCTGTGAAGCAGTGCTGAACATTGCATTTCCTCTGCGTTTCCAACGTGCCTCGTACCTTCTACAGTTCCTCTTCTTGATTCGTGTCACCCCCTCGCCCCTGCCGCAGTTTCAGTTCGGCAATCGGGTTCAAGCCCACTTTTCCTTAATCTCTGTATCACTGTTTCTAGTAGAGGAGATTTTCGATTCGTTTAAGCGTTGGGAATTTGGAACAGTTTTGCTAGACAATGTATTCCTGCAAGGAGGGGCAGAGACTTAACTGTAAAGTGAATGTTCCCTACGAGCATTATGAGCGACACCATGTTCAAATAGCCAAGTGCGCGATTTCAAGGAAAACCTAACTTGCTTTATCGCTCTGGGAACATGGGATTGCCTTGTTTTTCAGGTTTGTTAAATGTGAAACCGTATGAAATCGCATGAAAGTACTTGCAAAAGTCAAAAGTGAAATTCTAAGGCAACATTCTGTCGCAGAAGTCTCAAGCTTAAAGGTCACAAGTCACTAAAGCCTGCAAGCTCCGCTAGACCTGTGGTCAATGGCCTCCGTCAACAGCAAGAATTAATCCCTTGCATGCGCGCTTCAGCGACTGTAGCGTCAGCGCCAGTGCTCGAGCGCGGAAAAAAAAAGAAAAAAAAGAGGAGAGTTTTGCTAGGTGCAGGCGCACCTAGACGAAACTCGCAACACTTTCCCTTTTGCGACGGGCTGTGCAAATTAACAAAGAAAACTTGCACTTCAATGCCCAAGAAATGTTCAGACAGACTAGAGCACTGACCGCTCAAGACTTACCACTGGAAACTTAGGAGAAATAAAAGCGTGTCGCCCCAGCACAGCATCTTGGCAGTTTTAATGAAAAGGCACAAATACGAAATTCTGCACACTGTTCTACGGCAAATTTTTTTTCGGTGAATTTTCTTTCTTTTCTTTTTGCTGAATGGCATGACACCGTATGGTAAAGCGGTGGCATTGTTTAAAGCCAGAAGCGGTGTTTGAGAGGCTGGCTCACTCCATTGTGAAATGCTGCCCGAAACATTTCTCGAATACGTCTTTGCAATTTATGTAGCCTTTGCGAAATGGACTTTTCTGTCTACAATTCGCCTGTGAAACAGCGCCTCATGCCTTGCGATAACAGCACAAATATAACATCATCATTGAGGGCACGACATGCTTTTGCTCTGTATGGAAACATTTGGGTATTGCGAGAACGAATTTGCGAATTTATGTGGATTAGAATTGACTTCAGAAAGGCGAATAGCTGACAAGTAAAATGGCATTAAAGATACCGAATAATGTAGCCTTCAAGTATTCAAGATAGAGATAAAAGTGATTAATTAATGGCAGTTGAGGTTAAGCAGGAGTGACCGCGGTTTTCTACCCTGCACTAAGGGAAAAAAAAGGCGAAGATTAAGATTAGAAAAGCAAGTCCACTGGTCATATCGCTGACGTAGTGAGAGTTTTTTACTCCATATCGCAGACAGTCACTCAGTGCTGTAGCTTTCAGAAATCACAGCAGCGATTTTTTGGCCCTTTGTAGCTGCGATATGCGAGACCATCGTCTGAAGACCCCGTCAAAATAAGTAGTGCAAGTGAATGCGTTGTCAGAGCTTCAACTTTGTTTTGTGTGTTGAAGCTTTTCCACACTTCAAAATAGCTACTTTGCCATTGTCCTTATAATGCAGCGTAATTCATTCTTTGATATTGGGAGCAGAACCGCATCTTCTTTGAGTTGTGCTTGTCGTGCCTGGTATTTATCACGAGAGCCCTCGCTGTCTAATAGTTACCCTCTATGCAGTGTTACCTTTTCCAATCCTTTATACTCATTCTCACATCCTCCTCTACATGGCCGCCGTACAGGTGCTAGCCGTAGTGCCCGACTATCACAATGCGGTGATAAGAAATTTCCAGCTTTCTTGCTTTTCACTATGACCATAACAAAGCAATCAATTACGACTACGATCAACTTTCATACTGTCTTACTTCCAGGTCTCTTGGGCCACTCAATTCGATTGCGTATGCGTTTTGCTCAACCTCCCCGATGAGCTGAGCCACGGGAACGGCAAGTGCAATGCTATCACTGGTGTTCGCATGTAGTAATTTGTAACATGTTTGGAATGCTCACGCATGAGCGCGTGCAAGCACAGCTGCTGGCGGGCCTGTTGACTGAGAAGTCTCTTAATGACGCGCTGAAGTTTGCGGTTCCATGGCATCAACACGTGCAGTCGTAGTTTGCATAGGCCGCGCGCGCTCGTGTCACCGAGGAAGGAAGTCGGGGGAGAATGGCCTTTGTGCGAGCACAGAAAGCGAGGCGAAAAAGCAAAAGATGAATGGCGCAGATACGAAGGACCCCATGTGATTTATTCACTATTTGCTTCCGTGTCAGCCTCGTCACGATACTTTGTATGCAAGCATCGATCACGTGTTGTCGGTTCGCGATGACGCAAGCATTCATCTTTTCTCATCCGGGGCGCCGAACGAAATCGCTCAACCGGAGTGGCCTGCTGGGACAGGATGTAAAGGATATGGGCTAGCAAGGCCGAATGGAAACAGAGCGTCCTCACTTCAGCACAGCGCCACTTAGAACCGCCCAAGAAAATTGGAAGATGACGGAAACACACTTTCAAGGTTATGCTTGTGTAGCAGACTTAGCTGCAAACAAAACCACGTCACCACGTGCTCACTTGCCCCTGATTTCGGCGGACGTTCTTATACAGCGTATGAACGGGTACAAGTTTGTGCTTCCACATAACAATATTTATGGACATGACACACCTTCTTTTATCATAGGTTTAGCAGAATGTTTTGTTGCAACCCAAAAATGTGAATGAACATGCATTACGCATTACGAGAGAAACAGAAGTGCGAGACATCTCGAGAATTCCTGCGTGTGTATGTACGAGGGCGGATCAGAAAATCTTTGCCCCATATTTTTTTACCCAGAATAAGGTACACAGAGGTAACTGCAAATATACGTACTATTCTGCGTACATGAAGGCTTTAGTCAGTCTGCCCCATTCTTTTCTTTGATTATCCCGATCACCTGTGCGTGCGGTCACTTAGTGATGTTTTAGTGAGTAAACTTAGAGCTGGTCCAATCATATCTCAAGAAGCACGCCGCGTGTGTCGTTTAATATTGTATACAGCGGAAAATGACCAGTAATGCGGTGTTAAAAACTCTGGATATTCTTTTCGGGTGCTGCGATGAAAATTGACTAACAGATTTCCACCGTCCTGCTTTTCGGTGCTTACATTCGCGCTCAGTGATTTGTGCGCTATCTTGTGTTCACGTTGTCTCAGGGTCGTGGCATTTGCGCATGTTTTTCGGAGTTCGTAGCAGGCGATTGGGTAGCAGATGAAGACAACGTTGTGTCGTAGGACGTAAGTTGTTTTTTTTTTTTGAAGATAACTGTGTCATTTGTGAGAGTCTGCCACTGTCACAGCAAATGAGTTCACAGACAGAAGAATCATCGAAAGTTGTAGATTTGTTAATTGTTGCGGCATTTTTTTTTGCTGTTTTCAGAATGTATAAAGGTAACTTTTTTAGAGTGTTGATTGTAGCATTTTGAGATGCGCTTAGGCTAACGAGGGTTAGAAAAGCAAAGGTCGCCATAACTAAGGGTAAAAAGTTCGGCATTTATATAGAAATAGACAAGTTTAGTATACTAA
Source organism: Dermacentor albipictus (assembly GCF_038994185.2). NCBI lineage: Eukaryota > Metazoa > Arthropoda > Arachnida > Ixodida > Ixodidae > Dermacentor > Dermacentor albipictus. The sequence goes on along the minus strand of NC_091824.1, from coordinate 158,182,582 downwards.
ACATGTCTGAAAATATTTGAAAAGTTTATTGAAATGTCATAGCGTGCGGAATTTTTCGCCTCCTCCCCTCCCTCCATGCTATGCCTAATCGAACCAGATAAAAGCAGCCAAAATAATTAGTGAGAATTATTAAGTCAGCATTACTGGTTGCGGAAGGTGATACACTAATACATGCTTTACGCTCACAGCAATGATTCCCCGCGTTCAATGCACTGCATTTCCGCCCTTTCACTTGTGAGTGCTTAAAGTATTACACCAAAATGTCATGGGGCTAAAGCTACAAATCTTTCCGTTATTATGAAGTGATGACCACTGGCTGGAAATCATTGTTATTAATAAGCTGGCAGCCATGATTGGTCGATGCATTTTCTTACAAATCACTTAGCGCGGTTTGAGGTTCACGAAGGTGCTTTTATGTAGGAAAAATTAATAACGATATCTACCAGCTACAGTAGAAGCCAAGATTACATAACAAAACAGGTATAACGAACTGAAAGCATCATGAGTACATCCCCAAAAGTTAGGAAGCCCAGGTATAATCAAAAGTACACACTTTTCAGCGTGCACAAAAAATGACATTCGACTTAGTCAGCCTACGGTATCTCAGGACTCCCAATAAAGTTTTTCCATTCATTCATTCATTCATTCATTCATTCATTCATTCATTCATTCATTCATTCATTCATTCATTCATTCATTCATTCATTCATTCATTCATTCAACCTTCCATCCATCCATCCGTACGTCCATCCGTCCGTCCGTCTGTCTTACGTGCTATTTGTTTGCAGCTGGAAACGAGTGGGGACTGGATGCTTCTGAATTTCATCCCATGTGCACTCTTGCAAAGGACGAGGGGCCGAATTCACAATGCCTTAAACTCGTAATTGCACTTTGCCATTGACTTGGGGCCTTCGCTAATGTCCAACGTCAGGCATCAGGACTAGCTAAAAATTGCTCGTATAAAAAAAATCGTGAGAACTTTTCTGTGAATTAGGACCAAGATGTGCAGCTAGCAGTGGGAAAGTAGAGCGCACATAACTGGAGCAGCCCATTGATTCGACGGCTGGATGGGACACGGAGCACCTCTTACAAAGCGTTGTTCTGGCAGGGTCGGCGGCGGTCCCGCGCTGCTCATCCATTATGCAAGCACTGTGACGGGGTGCGGTGGTCGCGGGCGGGGCAGCATTTGTCCCAAAAATGCATGAATTGATTAGCATAGTCGTGTCGGGTGACAAGTGTCCGCTTTCAAGTGGACCGTGTCGAGGCGAGAGACACCGCGCGTCTTGGCCCACGTGTGGCTTCATTGTGGCGAAGGAAACTGATTGTGGTGCTTCCGCAAACCAGTCTTGTTGCGGTATTTACGGGGGGGGGGGGGGGGGGAGGGGTGAGGGTATAGCGTAAATGGCATAGAGTGCTCCAGCTTGAAAAGTAGGAGTGGCGCAAACAAAACAAAAGGGCCCATAAAGTTTCTGTATCGTATTCGTCGTTCAGTTATGCCTTGTTGCGCCGCGTTGCGTCATCGAAATTTTGTGACTTAGTTCTTAGCGCTTAGGTAAGTATAACCATCGAGCTACGAGCTCAACACTGTTAGAGAGGAATACATTCTTTACTTTTATGCAACCTTCGACATTCATGGTAAGCTGGTATCCCAACGAGCTCGGTGGTATCAGATGGAGCAACAGCAACAAAGAAGAAAGAGCAGTGGATACCAGGTAGCCCATAGGGGACATATATGTTTCAAGATCTGCTTGCTAGGACGTTTTACATTTTCTGCAAGGTGAGGGCCTACGCTGAATATATTGGTAAAGCTTCTATTATGAGCAAGGATAGATAACCGATGTACACCCTGTAACGTTGCCGAAAATTCCCCTAAGACGTACTAGAAAGCATGCCGTAACAACGGATGTTCTGACATGTATAGAATGGTGATAAGGTAATTGACGATAGCGGTATTTCTCGTCTTTCCGTGTTCTTCATCCAATGGCCAGTTCTAGGCTGTCATAGTACATGCGTTAAATTTTGTAAAAAAATGGAAGCAGAGAATGACATTGAGGTAGCAAATACTGGGTTTGTGTAACATCGCCAGAAAAGAGGAAATAACGTGTATGCGACATTTCAATACCAGATTACTCTCCTTGACGGCGAGGAACGCATTTTTGTGATTTCTTTTCGTATTCTACCCCCGATAGCAATTTTTAGGTTGTCACAGTATGCAATGTGAAATTTTGAAACCAAGCCCTTGCGATAGCTCCAAAAAAAGACAAAATAAACTTGGTGTGCGGCATCTGAATAAAAGATTGTTATCCCTACACCGTCTTTGAGGAATTCGCAATTTCTTCAGCGGGACTCTTTCTTTGCGCTCGTGCATTTGACCAGAGTAAAGGTTTTCTTTGTTTGAGTTCATTTTCAATATGTAGACGTTCCGCAGCTCCAAGGAAAACTGTAAGAAGGAGGGAATAAGAGTACTCGTCCCGTCCTCTCCTTAAGTTCGCCTCGTCCGTTCGCTGTTGCTTACAATATGGATTACAGTAGGGCGGATAACGCCAGCGGCTTAGATCAAGTCCAGGAGGTTCCGGACGCACGCGTTGGTGGTCGCCCATCCCCGGTAAGCCTCGGCACCCCAACCGGAGAGGATACACGAGGTGTTCTTATATGGTATTGCAAGAAGACACCACTTTCATGCCAGTACTTTGTGTGATATTGAAAGAAGTAAATAACTACACCCAAGTGCAGGAAACTAGCTAGCTCAGCAGAGAATGTACAGAGCTGCGTACTTTACCAGCTGCTTCTTGCTCACACGCTCCAACACAGTCAAAAAGACGTCATGCATGCTCACAAATATCTAATACGCAGCAAAAAAGATAACCTTCTGATGGGTGAGAGCCGTTACCAAGACGCTTGCATTTCTCTCAGTCACCAGTGCTCCCACTAGCCCTGAAAGAAGTTAGAATGTTTGTCCTTTAGCCTTCAGCATCGCCTTAGTTTTTGATTTGTTGTCGTTTTTCTTTGATGCACGCTTGTTTTTGCAAGTTTCATGCGAAGAGAGCTTTCTCCGCAACGTCATGCCACAGCTACGCCAATTTCCGTGGACTGTTATCTGCGCACCGAAAGGCAACGCCAGCGGAAGCGGAACAACGAGCCACTTGAAGCACCTCTTTTCTCCTCTGCGTCGATAAGGCACACGAGGGGGGCCCGCACAGCAAAAGCATTTTGGCTTCGCCACTGCCTCGTTGGTCCCATCCTTCCTGACTTTCATGCGGGACCTTCCAAGGAACACAAGCCACTTTTCCCGCCTAGGAAGAACTACTTAGCAGCAATACAGGCACCAATTATGCCTACTGCTGGTGTTCCGTTCTGTTTTGGCGTCTCCCGTGGGACTTCGACGACCTCGCCCTTCTGAAGAATAAGCAAGAGAGAAAGGACTGCCAGATTAGATAAATTTATGTCAACCTAGATTTTTGGGGGGTGATCCGGCTGATAAAAACATTATTCCTCTGGCGTCTCACTACTATTTGGTTACTTCTGGCGCAAGCAATTGGTAAGGCGCTCATCTCATGAATTTGGCATAACAGGGCTTCTAGAAAAAGCAACGTTTTACATCATAGCAATTGATTGTCAATTGCATCGATGTACCCGTATGAAAAATTGATCGCAACATTTTAGAAAACTAGGATAAATAGTGGCCAGCATTTCAAATTGAATTGCGAATATATCATTGCTGGTGCATTTGACAATGGAGAAAGTGATTCACTTGTGCGGATCAGAGCAACATTAACGTCTCTTCAAAATGGTGTGCTTTAGCCTTTCTTTCTTAGATAAAGATTCCCGAATAATTGGTTGCCTGTTTGAAGCTAACGTTCAATTTCAATACAGTGGCTGGGAGAGGCGCCATAGTGGGGATGTCGACCTTATTTTCACCACTTGAGTTTCTGCACACCCTCGCTCATAGTACGGCGCACGACGATTTTTAGAACGACTGCAAGCTGGGTAAGTCGGAACGAACAATCCTAAACAATGCGCAATAAGCACATTGTTAAGCAAGGAAAGACAGGGACGTCCTTGTCTTGTATTTCTCGGTGTCTTTCTCGTTTGTGCATTGTTGACAATAACTTTTTTAGAAGGTTCCTTATAACTGCGCTTGTGGTGTGGTGTGTGTTTCCTTTCTGCGTCCTATAAGAAAGCTACTAGACAACTTGCTCACAAGAACGTCCTACTAAATTGGCAATAAACAACGAGCCTATATTATTATTATTATTATTATTATTATTATTATTATTATTATTATTATTATTATTATTATTATTATTATTATTATTATTATTTCTATTGAGCCCTACAAGCCATTATATGCTTCCACGTAAGCTCCCCATCATCGAAATTCTGTTAGCGCCGCCGGGTATTGAAGTGACAGGACCAGCAGAGTGCTATAGCCACCGATACTTTGCGGCCGGTTATGCCCCGTTGACACCGCGTGGCTTCATTCTAATTTATTTTCCGGCGCAGCAGCACTATGAGGTCACCTACAGAGCAAGCACTCGGCTGGTCGTCTTCATAGCATGATGGCACACGTGGTGGTAGGCATGGATTTAGGAAAGTAGCAATATTGGAAGAGCGAAGTGTTTCTCTCAATCTTCTTCGAGGTCGCATTGTTATAATACCTCTGTCACACAAGCACGCAAAAACTCTTTTACCTAAGCGGTCCTTTACCGAGTTGAAAGACCTCTAATTAAAAGGAGTTGCGCTGCAGACACACGGCGCGGGCGATCTCCTTTTATCGTTTCCTTCCGAACACGCTATGGAAAGCATGGCGCTAGATTCTGAAACAAAACCAGTTAGAATAAACCAACGTATTTCAATATAGAAATTAGAAACGTACTATAATATGCTTGTTTTAGTGAATTTAGATACAGTTTATTCGAAAAGGTTAAATTAAAGAAGATTTAATAAGGTAGCTTCAAGAGTCTTCGCAGAAGTAGCAAATTTTACATGTTCGTCTAGCAACCTTGGGCCACTGTTTACATCGGAGTCAACATGGAGGTCGAGAATATGGGGGACTGCACGGACACGAAGGAAAAAGTCGAAATAGCATGCATTTTGGCAAGGATTCTTGCTGCAGAGAGCGAAGCAGACGCCGCAAAGGCAGTCAAAGACCGTATTAAGCGGCAGTTGCTACTCAACGGGTGTACATTTTATGCCTTGGCGCTTCCCACGAGAGTCTGCAACCGATCGACGTGGGCTTTCATCCGCCACGAAAAGTGGTTCGAGGAGACTGTGCCTCACCTCGGTGGCCACAACTTCAAGCAGTCGTTTCGAGTGAACCCCTCAACGTTCCGGTTTCTCGTGGAAAGTCTGCGCCATGTGCTCGAAAAACAAGTTACCAACATGCGTGACCCGATCACTGCGGAAAAGCGTGTCGCCATTGGCCTCTACAAATTGTGCTCTTCTGCCGAAGATAGAACTGTGGCAAACCTCTTCGGCGTTGGGCGCTCATCCGTCAACGTCATTTACAGAGAGTTTTGCGCAGCTGTTGTCTCTGTGCTCGAAAGTGACTGGATCAGAATGATTACTGAAGAGGAAATGCCTAGGCACATCCAAGAGTTCGAAGCCGTGTGCGATTTCCCTCAAGCTGTCGGTGCCCTTGATGGCTGCCATTTCCCTATTTCGCCTCCAAAGAAGTACGCCACCGACTACTACAACTACAAGGGTTGGTAAGTGGCCACGATTTAACTTATTTCATGTAAGTGTTCTGTTTGGGCCCATTTTTATAGTAGTAAAAAAAAGTAACTGACTGACCCATATTTTATTGCTAAGTAAAATGTTATTCAATTTTACCAGCAGCTCTTAAGAAAACGCGTAATTTGGTTCGCAGTCTTGCAGTGTTTAGCAGCGACAATTTTAATGCGACGACGAAAAGAGTTCTCCGCAGGACTGCAACTCCTATACGATGTAGAGTACGCTAACAGCGACCGGTTGTGGCATTATGTGAAATAATGTAATCCGAGCTGCACTCACAGCTATTAATAAAAGCAAACTGTAAAATCGCATCACAGTAACTAAAGGCAGTGAACTCAGCAGTGCCATGCTGCACTAACCTTTATTCACTTTGCACTTTGTTTTTTCTTGCAGGCACAGTATTATCCTACTAGCATTGGTCGACCACAAGTATCGATTCAGATACTGCAATGTCGGTGCCCCAGGACGCTGCCACGACGCACATGTGTTTGGTGTTTCACGGCTGTCGAAGATTGTCAACAGTCCCCTTTTCAAAGCACCTGTTGCCGCAGTGGGTACCACAGCAGTCCCACCGATAATATTATGCGATCAAGCATTTCCACTAACCCCAAACCTCATGAAGCCATTTGGACACCGAACTGTCATCAGTGAAGCTGAAAGGAATTTCAACTGTCATTTATCTGGAGCAAGGAGGATAGTTGAAAACGCATTCGGAAGGCTAAAGGCCCGGTTCCGTTTCATTGCGAAAAGAATGGAGTGTTCTGTTGGCAATGCCCGTTTGGCTATACGAGCATGCTGCGTGCTCAATAACATTTGCGAGCACTTCAACGACAGTGTCCACCCACAGTGGTTAAGTGAGGTGCAGCAGTCCAATGCTACATTTCCACAGCCATCACGCAGAACAGAAGCTGAAATTGGAAATGCATCCGCCATCAGGACAGCACTTGTGGAATATTACAAGCGAAGGAACTGAACGCAAGAGTCCCAAGAATCAGCAACAATTGTGGAACACCATGTCAGTTTTTACTAAAAAACTTCAACATTGCATCTACAAGTTTCTCTTGCAACTTGAGCCCCTCTTTACGGAGATCCATTTCCATTTTGTGCGCATCAGCAAACTGCTCTCTCTGCCGTCGCTGCTCCTCAAGCATCCTTTCTTGAAAGTCGCCAGCCGGTTGCCTTCTCTTCCTGCGGGCACATTCGGAACTGCCACTTGCGAGGTTCCTGGATTCAACCTGTTGTACTGGCGACTCGGAAGGTGAACAATCTTCGGCGACGTCTTCACAAGAAGCAGAGCCGGAATCAAGCATGTCGAAGATCAGCTGCGTTTGAAGAAGGGATCCGAAATACATTGACCACATTAGTTGATGTGTGAAGCGGTAAACAATTAGTTCAGGGTTTTTACTTGCAAGAGAGCTGCCTCTCCTTGCGTGTATGTATTCACGTTTTTTTATTTTAGAGTCTGCATTTTTTTTATTCTCCAAACAGCGCACTGCCAAGCTTGCAAAATGAACAGCGCGTGAGCACAAGCAGAAATGAACCACAGTATTAACAAGAGCAGTCCGCTACACTGCAGGGTTGTGCAGATTATGGGCTTGGCAGCACAGCTGATGCTACATTATGTCTTGAAATTTAGTTGACTGTAATAAAGCATATATAGTCTCCACTATGCATTTCTTACTTCTTCGACGGAGGCAGTGCTGCTTGTTGTGCTCTCGCTGCACCCAGCCTCTTCCATTAAAGATGTATCGTGAACAGGCAGGGATCCTAGAAACCTATGGACTTCGGAGAAGAATGGCCAGCTCGGCGGTGATGACCCTGTTGTCATGTGTTTCAGGCAGCTCCTGGATAAGAAAACGAAAGAACTAAAATTTTATATACTCAAAATGTAAAGATATACACAGAGCAAAACGTTTGCCGATAGATACAAACGCGACTTGATGGTACAGAAAGCCTGAGAAGCGAAGGTAACCCTTTTTACTCGAAAAAATTTAAAGTTTCTCATGTTTTCTTGTCTGAGAACAACGCTTGCGCATGGTCCGAGAAAAATGCAAACCGTAGTCACATCTGCAGAAATGAAAACATGCAGACGACTTCCTGCTTCGTATTATATGTTGCCGTGAGAAGGCGTACAATATAATGTGAAATGCGCCTGTCCATAAGTTAAGGTTCCCGTTATCTTGTGACGAACGAAATCATGCTATTGACGACCTGCGCGGGTTGTCATTCTTCGCCGCATGTGAAGGCGAATTTGCGTTTACTCAGACCGACTCGCACTGTAAAGGAATTGCAGAAACAGCCTTTAGCGCGTCGTCGACTTTCGTGTGTGCAGGGCGCAGTTCAGCCCTGCAAAATTCGACGCTAGCTGAAATGAAGGGTCTCTGCCTTAAAACCTTCGTTACTACGGCTCCGTCCGCTAGATTAGGGTTCCGTCGCTGCCTACTACGGAAACAACGTTCGATGCTGAGGTCGCGACACCACAAACGAGAGCTTGCAGCTTGCGACCACAGCCTGAAGCCGCTTCAAGGTAAATTTAGCGCTCACAGCTTACTGCTGTGCTTTGTCTTACCTGTAGGTCTGTCCCAGGTTCTCTATCTTGCTGTGCACTTGCGCCTTTGTGCGAGGTACACCCATGCTCGTCAATGCTTGTGCAATGCCATCGTAAACGCCTCCGTTGTGCTTCTGCGCACGCAGCGAGGGCAGGTTGTCTTCCCATAACTTGATTAACGCCCAGGTGTCTCTCTCCGACCACTGTACCCGCGGTTTTCTTTGGCGTGCCGGAGGCTGTTCGTCGGTACCGCTCGCCGTAGCCATGGTCGCAGAAAATGGCGCGAATTTGCATCGTCTGTTAGCGTCACGTGATATTTTCGAACTGCTTACGAGAGTGCCGTGCAAAAAGTGCAAAACTGCGCCTACTTAAGGTTCAACGAAAGACAAAACCCTTTTTTGTGATGTGTACACTTGAAATAAAAATGCACTTTTGCTTCGTTTCTTTATTGCATGATAATTACTGGTGCCCACTGCGTTGGAGGCTACGCCTTTCCAGCCGTAAAAGAGATCGGTGATCTCCGGTTTCGGAAAAGACCGCTTCTGAAAAAGAGATTAAACTTTGGCGTGTGTCTGCGGATGCAACTCCTTTGTGTGAGATGTCTTTTTCTTCAAATGCCTTTAAAGTGCTCGTGTGACAGGGGTATAAGTTACGAAGAATTGCGCTAGCTCTAGTCTATAAGTTGGCGGAGATCTGCCATTACCCGAGGCAGCTTCCTCACTGCGCTCATTTTCATACAAGAACATCCCAGTTTTGTTAACGCATTATCGCCGTAAAATGCATACAAAACAAGCGGAGGCCACTTCGCCCTGATCAAAGTATCGATCGTTGCGTCGTACGCGCACATATGCGCGTGTTTCCGAGCTCACGGAGGGGAAGCCGAAGTAACTCGACGTCGTCCACCCCACCCACTTTTTTTGAGACAGAGGAAATGCGTTCGATGAAGTCGCCACCGGTTCCTATCCCTTCTTCCTAACCACCGGTCGGTGCTCCCAGAACTGCAGGGTCGGGCACGCGTTGATGAGGCACTCCCTCTTCACTGCTGCCTAGCCGGGCCTATCGATTCTTACGCGTTCCGTGCCATTTAGGCAAGACTCTCGAGGATCAGTCCACCGGCCGGAGCTGCCTAGGTGTTCTTTTCGCGGTACACTTTGTTCGATCTTGCGACCACGTTTCGAGCCCAACTTGCCCCTCGTCTCATCGCGTTTCGGTTGGCTCGCACTTTCGAGGCAGGGAATCTTTTTATATAGAAGGAAAGCTGCCAACGACGAATTTCGGAGGCGTTATATTCTAGTGACTCTCACGCTAAGAAAAGTCGATCTTTCAGAGCGCACTGTGCGTTTGGTGGCGAGATGCACACAGGGCTAGGGAGGGTTCACTTCTTGTGGGTTAAGTGTGTGTCATGCAGTTCCTCCCATGTGAACTCTCTCTCCCTTCCTTGTGCTACCAACTTCTGGAAATATTCAACGTTATTAAAAAGTCTTTCTTCTATCTAGTTTCTACTGGCCGTCCCGGTAGTCTATTTGTGGTGTGCATAGACATATGTTCTAGAAGTTGGCTGAATGTACTAGCAGCTTAAGGAATTTCAAAATCAAGAACTCCGAGGCCCTTTTTCTTGCTTTCCTGTCGAGTTTCCCTTTTCATCGACAGATTATTACTTTTCCAGATTTTATTTGTTGCATTCTGTTGAAGCACCAAGCTCGTTTTAAATATATTCACAAGTTGCCTCCTAAGCGCTCACAAAACATAATTTACATTCGGATAGGCAAATTGTTTATGAAAAACGGAATCTAGGTGCAGGAGAGAGGTATCCGATTTAATGAGTTTATTCAAGCCTGCAATGGAAACACTAAGAAACCTAGCTGTTTTGAAAAGGTGGCACCAGCGCCATAAGAGTATAGTGGAGTGCCCTACGGTTAAGTGCTGAGCCTCGAGGCAGTGTGTTCGATGCGTATGCGACATTTGGAACGTGGCAATGTGTTCCCGACAGCGGTGACAAATAAAATCTGGTCAACAAACAGTCAGCTCTTTGTGAAGAAGCGGATATTAAGTGGCGATGCCATGCTAAAAGAAAAACAGTCAATAGAAGAACCAGAGCATTATCAACACAATATTTTTTTGAAGAGGTCACTTAATATGGCACACTTAGGAGTAATCGACGTTTCGGGTTTTTTCGAAACATTAGCTGCACGGGCGGGACCTGAAGGCCGGCCATTTCCGTGCTTTTTTGTGTGTGGGTTCTCAGGCAATCTCGAATCAAAATAACTACAGTTGTAAACGACGTGCCCTCTACATACGAAAACAAGCATCAGACAAGTATCAATGCGTAGATTGTTCACCTGCTACTGAAGATGCTTGCAATATGAAAATATTCTAAGAAGGAGCTACAGCCCAACTGTTTTAATACCTCACGCAAGTTATTTACTTATGGCTTTTAACGCTGCTCAACATGCACGAAACTGCCGTTCTCTTGGAGGCAAACTAGCCTAGCTCGTACTGACACAAGCTCTGCAAACCAAACAGACGACTACAAGACCTTACATGAAAGTCAGAGAAAAATATCTATCCGCTTATTAAAAAAGCGGCAGTTTAGACCGAAGGGCGAACCGCTGACTGCGATAGCAAGGTTCAGCTTTCCGCTTAAGCTTCTCGGACGGATTTCTAACTTTACGCAGGACCGACTAACGTGGAAGTGACATACAGGGGTGCGGCAATGTTTCTGGAATCCGTAAAACCTTTAACATGCCGTGTAGGACCTGTAAAGACATCCCACAGTCGACAGTACGCTTCCCGTAAAGAGCCGCGCCAATAAAAATACATACTTTCAGGTTTGAGTACTGGTATCGCTTTTCTCTTTTTTTAATAGTCTGATAAGATTTAAGATAAAAAGCATGCCCTGTGAATGTAATTTTCATGACATTTGTTTGTGGGCTGCCATTCTCAAAATTCTGAGGAATAATTTAGTCAAGAACGTAAGACCTCTAATGAGCAACTTAAGGGATGGAATAGGGTAGAAATGTAACCCGCTCATACGGCATGGATAAGCATACATCATACATATGCCTAATTATATATGCGGAGCCCCACCGCGACATCGAAGACGACGGCAAATATTCCCTTGGAGTGTCCATTTAATCGCTTCAGCAATCAAATGAACTGTTAGACTGAATCGCGCTTTGAAGCCACTCCGAGATAACAATTACTAGTAAGCGTCGGAATCCGGATGGGTCTGGCAACATGTCACTGCAGATGAGCTCAATCTGTTCTGCAGAGAACCCCTAAATAAGCAAGTCGCTGTAGTTTATTTTACCCCTCCCAAATTTTGTCAACGTTTTCACTCACGTTCTAAATTCATGCTACCTCGTAGATTCCTTTCAAGTCTTCGTTGTCTTCCACAGCTAAATAGCTTAACAACTGCCATTATTTACTCACCACCACTTAAGGTCTACGGTGCAAGCCTGAGGTTGCCTCATCGCGTTGATAATCATGAACTGCTAACGCGGCGGAGCGCATTCACCACATTTATTTTGCTGTTTCCTCCCACTCCACCTCTTCACCCTTCGACCGAGGAACCCAACTAAAATCCTATGACTTCACTCTTCAAAATAAACGTCATCAGATGCATGCGCTTAACTGTCTTAGCAACTGCATTTCATTGTTTGCTTTTGAGAGTCAAGGTAATGAGCTTTTTAAATGCCGTTTGTTCCGAAAGGCGACGGCGCACATTATTGTCATAATCTTCGTCGAATTTCAGAGGAGAATAATAATATCTGGAAAAATACCGTCTTATATTCTGTGCTCGAAGCAAATGTTCGCATTCAACGTTCCTGCCAAGAAACGAATTGCTGTGCACCGAGTTTCAAACGGGTTGTTTCGTAAGCGTTAAATCACGGGCCCCGACGTAGAACCTGGTATTTGAGAGCTGTCGTCAACCGTGCTTCTTCACAACGTTTACAGGACGGGGCGTAGGGCATTGCGTTTATTTTATACGAAGGCAGTCTTTTGTCATACCGTTATTCTTCTAGCACCTTGCCTTCTTGTAAATTTTATACAGCTTTCAGAATTTTTGCTCTCATTTTCAGAGCTAAGAATTGCCTCGAAGAGAAATTGCTGCACCAACGTTGGCATTGTGTTTTCCCGTCCTGTGTATGTGCATTCGAGCGTACATCTGAGTTCGCCTTAGCAGGCACTTCGGCCTCAGTGAATGTGTCGGGAGTGTCCGTCCTATACGTCTGGAGGAACTCGACGGGAACCCGTCTTGACGAAATTTGACAAGCAGCTGCGTTCTTTGACAGGAACCAATTTCCGGACCAGTTGTTTCCGACGCGTCCTGTCACCGTGCGAAAAAAACGGTGCGCTCTACAATACTTTTAAATCGAAGGCTGGCGACCTGACCGTTTTCTAGGCCTCCTCTCCCGCCTGCTCTCTGCCACCGCATCTTCTATCTGTCAGCGCGCGATGTCGCCTTCCCGGAGAGAAAAAAATCACAGTCCGTAGACAAGCATCAACGCTGCGTCTCTGCCAAGTCTCTCTTCTCTCCGTTTCTTATAGTCAAAGCTGAGCCACTTCTGCAAACCGAGACAGCAAGTGGGGCTCAAATCTGTGGATCGCTGGCACTAGTCATAACGCTTGGTAGAGCTGCGCTCTATCCTGCAGAACTCTAGCTGTCGCACATGGAGCGTGCACAAAGTACGCACGTTTTGATACATGTGCAGTTTGGAGCCCAGCGTTATCTCAGCTTTCAGGCATCCGGAAAATCATGCATGCTCCACCACGACGCTTGCTCACGGAGAGTGAAGATCTTGCCGTCATTACAGGTGACTACCATTGCGATAATGGTGTGAGCTCGCTGCAGACGACTTTGACATAAGTGTCACTTTGTCAGCGGAGCAAGAACATCATAATGTAACCCGGATGCCTTTCATTCCTTTCTACAGTCATTGTTTACGTACGTGTTATACAACTCTGCAATACAACACACTGCTAACTTGGTTCCTAGGAGCATCGCATGTTCAACTGAGCCACCTAGGTGCGGTGCAAGAAGACCTGTAATTGCAGAAGCATACAGTTGATAATATTCCAAACATTTTGCTTGCCGAAGCTCGTAAGTAGAAGTAGTCGAATGAGAAAATTGGACAAGACAGGTAGTAGCATTGACGGAAGCGAAAAAAGAAGAGGAGAAGTTGGTGGAAGGAGGATGGCTAGGTGTTCCTGGTTAAAGCGTATGCATCTTAAACGTTGAGAGTGAGACACTTTGAGAAGGCAATAGTTACAAGTCACACAAGAAAGGATATGAGTACAAGAAAGATAACGAATTGCTGATGTGTACTTGTGCTACTTGTGATGTTTGCGTTTGTGAAAGCTGCTTGCACAAAGCGAAAGGAACAGAAATTTTCCATGATAAGTGTTTTAAATTAAGCCTTTTGTATTGCGTACTGTTTGGGTATAATGTTTTATGTACTCCGGCAATTTAACTATTTAAGCACTCTCTCCTGCTTAAGGCGTCAACAGGAAATCTATACAGCTGTTTTCACACACAAGCATCTATATTGCCTGTGCCATAAAAGCTTGCTGCAACATCTTTTTTAACTTTTGGAAACCTGAAACATCTTCTTAAAAACAGAAAACACAAAATAAAAAAATCTGACAGAGTGTTGTAGGAGTCGGTAAAGAAGACATGCGCAGAATGAGGAATATAGTCTGGAATATATATTATGCGTTGTGGGAAATGTGAACGTACATAGGGGTCTACAATACGTAAATACCAAATCTATAGCCGTCGAACTAAGTTTCTTTTACTGATGGAAACAAATAAGAATACGCAAGCAGGTCACTGTTATCAGTCAATCAATCAATCAATCAATCAATCAATCAATCAATCAATCAATCAATCAATCAATCAATCAATCAATCAATCAATCAATCAATCAATCAATCAATCAATCAATCAATCAATCAATCAATCAATCAATCAATCAAAGCTGTTTATGAAAGTGCCCAGGAACAACCTCGAGGGTCTTGGTGGTGGCGCAATCGGCAAACCATTGCACAGGAAAAACAGCGCACGCCCCCCCCCCCCCCCCCCCACAAACACACACATACACACGCGCGCACACAAAAAATAATTTGGCGAATACAGATTTTAACGGAGCACAAAATGCGTACACGAAAAGAATACAATGCAATTATTACCCGCCGTGGTTGCTCAGCGGCTATGGTGTTAGGTTGTTGAGCACGAGGTCGCGGGATCGAATCCCGGCCACGGCGGCCGCATTTCTATGGGGACGAAATGCGAAAACACCCGTGTATTTAGATTTAGGTGCACGTTAAAGAACCCCAGGTGGTCTAAATTTCCGGAGTCCTCCACTACGGCGTGCCTCATAATCAGAAAGTGGTTTTGGCACGTAAAACCCCATAATTTAATCTTTAACGCAATTATTGAATAAGTTATATCGGCTCATGCTAACCATAAAATACTCATAATTGGTTATTTTATACGCCTGACATTTTTTGGCTAACTGGTGAAATTTCAACCAATTCTTTTTAGTTATCTGCCAAGTGCAACTCGTTACTTGATCCTATATGTTTTACATCTCTGACCTGCCCTCGTGGCACTCTTGGGGCAATGTACTGTGCCTTAGTAACGCAGAAGCTGTGAATGTGTGCCATGGCGGCTTACCCCTTGTTAAGCCAGATAAATATCATCCCTCGCTTCATATTTCATATTCTAAACTCTTGTGGCAATGCACTAGGTCTATGCCTTAGTAACGCAGAAGCTGTGAATGTGTGTTGTGGCGACTTTCCCCTTGTTAAGCTAGATAAATATCATCGCCCGCTTCATGTTTCATTGCAATTCGCGATATCTAGGGGCAGGAGATTAAAGGATACAGCAACACCTCGGTCTTTTAATTTCTGAAGCGGAAACTACGTGGGTCATTACCACTATCTTAATCATGCAGACTGGTCTTCAGTAGTAGAACTAAGGAATGTTAATGACCAAGTCACGGCATTCGCGAATATTATTCACAATGGAATGAACAACCTTACAGCGCTAAAAGGTGCTAAACGCTCTAAATTTCCCCACTGGTTTTCTGTTGAACTGAAAACATCCTTGAAGCTAAAAGGTAGTGCTCACAGGAAGGCACAGTGTACAATACAGGAACACTGGCATATAGATCTTACGAGGTGCTGGGCACTGTCTTAACGTCCTTACAAGCGTGATCATTCCATCTATATAGCACATGTAGAAGCTAGCGTTTCTAAAAATTCAAAGTCTTTTTTGGAGGCGCGTTCATGACGAGTCATCCAACAACACGAAACAAGATATCTTTCTACTTAGTGGCGACGGCTAACCTGGCCCAGGTGTTGCGGGCACCTTCGCCCTACACTTCGGGACTGTGTACGGTGAAGGGTACAGTGACGGAGTCAGGGAGCTTTCCAATCTCCCTTCCCTGGATTCAAATCTATCGGTCTCAGAGGAACTTGTCTTTAAGAGCGCCAAATGCTTAAAACCGTCTTTCTCGAGTGGTCCTGATGACATTCCACCTGCTTTGGTTAATACGTGCGGGTCCTTGCTTGTTCCAATGCTTATTTGTATTTCTATTTTTGCTTTAAAGACGAACACATTCCCAAAGGCTTAGAAAACAGCACGGGTCGTTCCCGTCTTTAAGTCAGGGGTAAAAACTCCTGCGAGTAACTACAGGCCTATTTCTCTCCTACGCGCAGCTTCTAAATTATTCGAATCAGATCTTCACTTAATAACTTCATCCTCTATTAAAAATACTATCATTCTTCAGCAGCATGGATTCATATCGCAACGCTCCACAACTACCAACCTTGTTAGCTTCATGATGCATGACTCTTAAGCAGTGTATAAGAAAGCACAGCTGGATGTCATTTATTTTGACCTTAGCAAGGCGTTTGATGTATGCCACAAGATACTCCTCAAAAGTTGAGGCAACTTGATCTGCACCACTCTGTCACAGCGCTGATAAGAAGCTACCTACGCGACCAGTACTGCTGCGTTAACGTAAATGATCAGTAATCATAACTTTATGCTGTTACAAGTGGAGTTCCTCAAGGGTCTGTCCTAGGCCTTCTTTTCTCGCCGTTTATTGATGACGTTTCGACAATCGTTCAAATCTCTTCAATCTTGTTATATGCTGAAGACGCGAAACTTTTCAAAGTGGTAAAAAATATTAATGATTGCGCCGCTATTCATATGGACATTGAACATTTTGCGTCATGGTGCGCTGAAAACAAGCTGACCAAAAATGCATCAAAAACTAAAGTTATAAGCTTTACGCAGAAGACTAACAGGGCTTTATTTCCATACAGCGTTAAAGATGTTCTCCTGCCAAGAGCTCAGCGAACGAAGCACCTTGGAGTGTACTTCGATAGCTCTCTGAGTTTCTCGCCCCACGCTCAATAGACGAGGCAGCGTGCACTTCGAACACTCGGAATAGCATGTCGGATGACGAGAGACTTCAAAGAACATGGGCCATTTGTAACTTTATGCAAGAGCGTATGCCTTCGAATTCTTGAGTACACCTCCGTAGTTTGGGGCAGCACTTTTAGGTCAAATTGTGAGCTTCTCGAAACTGTGCCAAAAAAAAGTTCACGTCTGTATTTAAAGATCGATTCTGTCAAAAGACTTCCATCTCCATAGAGGTAACACAGACACTCACGTTACCTACCCTCACCTGTAGACACAATAAATCGGATGTTCTTTTTCTTCGCAAATGAATACGTGGAAAAATCCGCTGCTCACACTTGCTTTCTAATGTGCGCTCTTGCATTCCGCAGAAAGGCACAGGGAAACAGCGCGCCTTCAGCCTTCAGATTTTTGTGACCCTCTATCTATAGTGCAGGCGACATATAATGCCCATTGAGAGTGCCTGGATATCTTCGTGCCTGACTTCAATATTTTCCTGAAAGGAGTTGCAGAGGTATTTCAAGAACTGAACAAAAACTCTCATATATGTTGTTTGTTCCGTCATTCTGTAATCCTTTCTTTTGTTTCTCTACTTTTGCTTTGTATTCTCTTCATGTACACATATGTTCTGTTAAAATCTGTATTCGCGTAATTATTGCTCTCCTTATGTGGGCGCGCGTGTGTATGTGTGTATGTGTGTGTGAGCTTGCATTGTTCTTCCTGTGCATTGTTTTGCCGAGTGCGTCAGCACCAAGACCCTCGAGGTGGTCCCTGGGCACTTTATTAAACACCATTGATGATTATTATTATTATTATTATTATTATTATTATTATTATTATTATTATTATTATTATTAAGGATGCAGAAAAATGGGAACGCAGGAGAAATTAGGGCTGGCTATCCCCATATTCAAAATTTGTAAAACAAGCAACAATAAAAATAAGCAAGGAGAAAGCATGAACAAGCACTACACATGCTCGAACACGTCAAGATAACACAAAGATCGTCTCTACGGGCAACAGCACCGACACCCCAATTCCGCTCCCACAGGACGCGGTCACCCATCCGCGACATCACTGCGCCAAGAAAGAAGCAAAATGTCAACGCACCGTCATTCTAATACATCTGGTTTGGAGCCAGAGACTAGTTGAGGGACCCAAAATCTCTCTATATGTGATATCTGCGCAACGAAGCCTGAGTCCTCCTCAGCCGGCCCCGAAGGCAGTGAAGAGTCCGCACATTCGGCGGTTATGCTTTACGTTCAGCACGGCTGTCCCAGTGCGCCTCGCCACGCGTACTGTAAGAGTAGGTTTTCGCTCATGCGTGGCCTTGACGGTACACATTGCTGTGAGTTTTTTTTTGTCCTGAAAAGGTTGGCTTTTATGTGTACATAGGATGTACAAGACATTCCCGAATAGTCATTCAAACGCCCAAAAATAGTGACGGATCGTAGTTCCGCGAAAGGAAACAACCGCCATGACGCTCACACCTTTGTTTGGCCATGCTGGCGGGGTTCCCCTGTAACAGTCTACGTGTGAAATATCTGAGTGACCTGCCAGGTTATAGCCGGCAATGAATGGGCGCGTCGCCTCCGTTTTAGCCACGCGAGGTTGGGGAGATTCATTCATGCCTCTGGCCCTTTGGACATTCACCACAAGGAGGAGTGGAAACAGAGAAGAAAGCCGCACGTTTTTTTGCTCTGCCAGCCGGCTCCTCCATGCAGTTTTTATGTGTGGAGGCAACCTTTGTTTGTTTGTTGTTGCGTTCGTGGCATGAGCTATTTTCGGTCGGCTTTGCTCGGCACAGCTCTAACCGGGGCATATTTTTCAGCGTTCGGCTGTCGCCTGACACGGAAAATAAAGCTAGGAGCCAAACGGACACGCTGCTGCGCGCCTTTTGCGCAAAAAGAAGTCGGATATCTCTTTCCAAACCAACCTTCATTTACAGACCACTTCGCTGTATGGATGTGGTAATTAACATGTACGCGTTCTTGCAAACAACAACAGAAGCAACCACAACAATCGCAACAAGTGGAAATTCTTGGGATAACTATAGCTTTTTAATGTAAAAATACTAACGCGATTGAGGTGAAAAGTTCACACATTGTGAAGTTTACTAAATTGCGGCTATAAAGTAAGCAATATCGTCGGAGAGGCTAACAAGTGTTTCTGATTTTCTACCACGTCTCGGAAGGTTAACCGCCAACTTTTTATGGATAGATTTGATAGACTGATTCAATCTTGTAACCTACTTTGCTTGTATAAACCTAATTGGAACATGAGAGTGCAAACTACGATATCTTTTTGTGCAGTTTGTATTAGATCTATATAAGACGACAAAAGTAAGGAATAATACTTGAAGACACTGGTGTCACACTGCTGGACACTCATTGCAACTAACATAAAAAGAAGTTGACGAGACTCGTCGGATGTAAAAAAAAAATTTAGAGATACAACTAACGCCTGAATGATACAAAAAAGAAAATAATTTATATTCATTTAATGATTTTCACTGCGAGCAGTTAAAGTAAGCCGACCTTTATTTTAGACTCAGACGTTTAATGTTCCCCAACCAATTAAGTTATTTCAAATGGTTAAACACGATGTTTATTTCCTGTAGATTACACCACAGCTCGTCAAATATGCATCGTAGAAAACATCGCGTAGATTTGAGATTTCGCTGTGAGAAAACCCCTAAAGCAACCCTTACTAAGTATTCAGCTTAGCAGTTCCCATCATATGACAGGAATAAATCACTCTGAAATACGAAAGCGAATTCCGTAGTGAAATATTCGCAGCTCCTTGACAGGAATTGCCTTCCGCCAACAAGTGAGAGAATTACAAACATCGCAGCGACATCTTTCAAAGAGCAGTCGCATCATTTCGCCATAAAGCATAACATGGGTAATTTTGAAACATTTTTTCAAGCTTGCGCAGTGAACTTACATCGAGCATAGGAATGTAAAATTGTGGAATATACCAACAAATACAAGTACTCAAAAAAACTTCGCTTGAATATAAATCTCTGTTATACATTTCTGAACGCTTATGTTTCTACCCGGTAGCGCAAGTGCACTTTCTGCCCTAATCTGGCGTAATTAGACAAAAAACATCTCATCAATTTCGCGTTGATTGGTTGCAGCTGATTGGATGCAGCCGTACGAGAGAGGAGGAGACGAGTGGCCCTACCCAATCAGCAGTGGCCGAAATGGACAGTCCACGAGGTGGACTCTTACAGAGTAGCCCCCCCCCCCCCTCCCCCTCCTCCCCTGATGTTTATAATTGATGTTTATCGTTTTGTAAAGCATGCTCTGCTGCGGTGTGCATTTTTTTAAGGTGAAGCCAACTTGACAAGCTGCCTTTATTACAAAAGCGGCAGGGAGTTCTGCATCTTGCAACGCATGCTATGACACTACAACTTTTTTTTAACGCGACAGCGTTAATGAGCTCGTGTCGCAGAAAAGCCGGTGTCGTCGGTGTCGGCGGCGTTTTTTGTTGAGGCCAAGCCAACATAAAAACTTTATTTTTCATGGAAGCTAGACATGCTAACATGTTCAAGTGGCGTCAATTTCTTCTAGATTGTAATCAATAACGATGTTTGAAAAACCAAACAACGAATTAGTAAAATAAAACGAGACAACGGAAATCATAAGCGCTATAACAAGTGGACCAACATTGTGTTCTTAGAACACGGCGATGCTTCCCTGCTGTGATGATGTGTCGTCCGTTTGGACCCCTCCCATCCACCTTCCATTTGTTTTGTAATCCCACGACATTCTAAATGTGGTTTCGGAAGTCGTCTGCTAGCCGCAGTATTGTAAACATAATCCTTCAAGCTATTAAATGTTCCCTGTCTTTTGCAGTTTATGTAAAGATGCTGATAGCCTAAATAAAAAAGAAACTGCCTTCCAAAAATTACACGAATATAGCGTTTTAATTGGAATGCTATCATTTTTTTGCATTATCAGTTGAACGCTAGCCAAATGACAGAATTCCCGTGTTTTTCATGTACTTTAATAATAGGGCTTCGAAGTAAGCTTTTCCCTTAGCGTAAACACAAAGAAATTATGATTATAACAATGAGAACAAAGAACAGTGCTGGTGCTCACATGCTTCACGCATCAGTCACGCACATAAAACATAACCGCTAAAGTACAGCCATTGGTCGCAGAGCATTGTTGAACTCGAAATTGTAGGTTTTCAACAGGATTAACAGTGAAACGAAGAAAAAATACTCTCCGGGCAAAGAAAAGCTCGAACAAGTATGACATCAAACGAGCAAAGGAGATCCGTTTGACCATAACTATTATGGTTAGGCCTCAACGTGCTGCAACAATGCTTAAAAATGCCATTTGTCTTAACGAGACCTCATTAGCTGTCCTCGACTAAAGGAGAGGCCGTCTTTTCAGACTGTAGGGCCAGTTTTGCTGCGAAAAACTTCCGTGTGGTAGCATTATTATGTGGAAAATCGATTCTCTCTTTGTAGAAAACGCCAACGCGGAGCGTCTGGATGCACCAAAAGCGCGTGCTCACTAGGAGCCTTTATACTGTATGTTTACAGTGGGATGGCATCACAGTAGACTTATCCTTTTGATAGCTTGTAGAACGCCCCCCCCGCTCCCCTTCTGTGAAACTTAAGACCGGCTCCGTGGCTCTTGGAAGTAAAGAAAGCAGAATTTTTTACAAGCCATTTAGGCGCCGTCTTGGCGTACAACTACAGCAACTGAAAAGTATACGACGTGAAATTTATACCGAGTGTTCAACGTAACTTGAGCTAGACGTTAAGAGAGAGAGAGAAAATAATGTAGAGAAAGGCAGGGAGGTTAACCAGAGGTAGTTCCGGTTGGCTACCCTGCGCAGGGGGAAGGGTTAAGAAGGATAAAAAGAGAAACAGAGTAAAAGGGGGAGATAGAAAGAAAGGGAGACAAGCACGAACAAAGCGCGTACACTACAGAGCGGTAGAGGGCGGCATTCTTAGTCTGTCGTGAAGCCCCGTGGACCGCAAGAACCTTACTAGCGCGAGTAAGGCCTTCAACGCGGATGTTCTTTCGGAGCATTGGCCTAAAGCTTTTAGTTCTGAAAGTGGACGATTGTCCAACTGGTCCAGCACTCTGCACATCACTTGTCTCTCAGCACTGTATCGCGGGCAGACACAGATAATGTGTGCGAGCGTCTCGTCGATGTTACATGTGTCGCACGTGGGGCTGTTGGCCATTCCTATGAGGAAAGCATAGGCGTTTGTAAAGGCAGCGCCTAGCCACAGACGGTAGAGCATAGTCTGTTCACGTCGGGGTAATCCAGGCGGGAGGTGCATCCGTATGTCCAGAGAACACGAACGCAACCGACACATTGTGAAAACATTCGAGTCCCACAGGGGCTAGACGTTAAAAATATGATAATACCAGGTAGCTGGACAGGACCAAGGTAATGTTGTTTTCCGTCTCTTGAACAAACTGAAATAATTGTTCGCATTCTGCCTTATTAGATAATTAGCTAGATTATTAGATAATTATTAGATAATTAGCTTTAAGTATTGATCAACTTCTCAAATATTATAAAAGATGAAAAGTGTCAATGGGAAAATCGTAGAGCAACATGAAAAGCTCCCCAAACAACTTCCTGTTGCTCAATATGTGCTACGTAAAAGCATTTTTTTCAAGCATGAGAGAGGCCCGCGAATACACGCAAAGTGCCTCGAGTGGCCAGTCACACTGCAATTTTTCGTGCATTCGCAGGTTTTTTTCGCACTCAGAAAAACACTTTTATGTAGCACGTATCAAGCAACAGAAAGCTGTATCGGGAGTGTTTCACGTTGTGCTACAATTTTTTCAGGGACACTCTTCATCTAAATATAGTATTTCAGAAGCTGAATAATTAAGACTAATGATGTGATTAGGCGGAATGCGAAGATAATCTGAGTACCTCCAAATGACGGAACACAACCTTACTTTGGTCCTTTCCAGCTACGTGGCTTTTGCATATTTTTAAAGTTTGGTTCAAGTTACGTGGGACACCGTATATGATGGAAAGTTATTTATAGTAATATTAACGTAATCGTTATTTTTATAAATGCGGGATAAGACGCAAAGGAGAAGTCTTTACGGAAGAAGATAGCACTTAAAAAAAAAACACTTGTCTGTTGTTGTTTCTTGTTCTTACATATGTCCCGCATGATCTGCTAGATTATTATTAGACGTTGCTAGGCACGTTTAGAGAGCTTGACAGTAAATAGCTGCAAGTGCCACTTAACTTCTTTCAAGTCGTTGCTCCTTTACAACTTACTTGTAGAGTTGGAGAGGGTGAGCGAGAGTCAATGGCTGTAAAGCACTTCCTATTCACCTGTAGTAGAGAAGGCGATGGCCTCGCGAACAACGACTACACTGCGCTTTTTCGTTCACTACTCTTCCATTGTTGCCAGTTCAAGATTGCCTGGTGCATTGCGGCGCGAATAAGAAAAAATGTATCGGGAGCCATTGCTGTTTGAATTGCCTGCATTTCATTGGCATGGACGTGGCGCTTTTACGATATTACAGTGGAGCTCTTAGAATCTCGATAGGTTTCTCTTGATGTGCACAGCTTGGCCGAGCTGGGAGAGAGAGAGCTGAGAGAGAGTGAAAGCGGAATGTAATGATAGCATCGTGCAGCATAGCGACGCGGCGAGGGTGGGTGGAACCTAGCGGGGGACAAGGAGCGGTGCGCACGCGAGCGAGGAACGCGGCCCGGACGCGTGCACCTCTCACGTGGCGTGCGAGGCAGAGGGGTCAGGCGAGGGAGGAGGGGCGTTCTTCCCCGGTGGCTGCTACGGTGCCTCGATATCCTCCTCGCCCGCAGCTACGTACAGAGCGGAGACAACCGTGGCGTCTACTACGGCGTTGGCCCCGCGAATCGCAGACGCCGTTGTATATGCCTTTGGCGGACGCTGTAGGGATGCATTGCCCGCGCTCGTGTGTCTTGTGTGCGGTTTGGCACGACTTTATTGGCATTCCCCCAGCTCCGCTGGTCTCTGGTGTTTGTGATAGCAGAACCACGCAAACATTTTATTACTCTGAGAACAAATTGAACAAATACCACGAGAAAAAAGAAACGTTCTTGAAGCGCGTTTGGCTAGAGCGCTACGTTTCAGAGAGGAAGGTCTCAGATAGAACAATGCTTGCAACGCCTTCTTGTCAATAAAAATGTCATTTTATGTTGGCGTTCGCGTGATGACCACGCTCCTTTTGTTGCAGATAGAAAACGGCGGAGATCCCTGACGTAAAGTCCAGTATTAACAGATGCCCACTTTAAAACAGATAACGTGACGCGAAAAGACAGACGCACAGTGTTGTCACTGACTTCTCAGTTCGAGCGAACACCGCCCATCTGCTAGCATACCTCAGTGGCTTTGTGAAGATAATGCTCGAGTGCAGAAAAAGACGCAGAACAAAGGCAGTATCGTAAAGAGCTTTAGGAGTGACGCTAGCCATTTATGAGAACGGACAGTAATCGTCACTGCACGTCACGCAAATAGACGTTACCTCCTTACTCTTCTTGCTATTTCGCAGTTGTAGACACTGCTTTACCGCATTATTTATCAATTTTTTGCATAATTTTCGGCTTCAACTCAGGTAATTGCCAGCGCCAGTGGCACAGAGCGGTTTCTTAGTGCACAAAGCGTCTTTCATGAGGTTAACGGTGCGGCAACGGAGTACACATTTACAGCATGAAAACAGTGCCACGAACAGCACCTCAAGAAAGCGGCAAAAATGGGCCCTGTTGTTTGTCAAATTATGCATGTTGTTTTTATCGCTCTTCGCTCGTATCAGGAACCCTTCTGCTCTTGTGTCAACGGTTCCTGTTGTTCACCCGGCAAAGATAACATGGAAATATTGTCAAACGAAAAAAAATCCTCGTCAGCCTTATGGCCATGCCCGAAGCATTATTCACAAAGCCGGCTTCATGCCGCTGACGTTGTGATAGGTGTTACATGTTGGAAGATCAGTTCTGCAGAATTCCACAAGGTGGAGGAAGGTTCATGAGAGGTCTCTTTCATACTCTTTGTAACTTCGGACTACATACAGGTGGATGTCAATTTTTCCTTTCGGGTTACTTGCTGACGCCACGAATAGTACAGCTGACGTATGAAAATAAGAGTTTGTTGCGGCTGCTTATTTAGCGAAGATAAGGCTGAAAGAGAGACTCTTCAAGAGCTCGCTCACTATTTGTACTGCCTAGCCAATGTATGCTGGGCAGTGTGATCAGCAGGGACTAGTTTATCTACCTGCATCTGCAAGTTTAAAAGAAAACCACTGGAGATACTCGCTTTCCTGAGCTTTCCTAATACTGCTGTGCAGTGCGGCGTTTTAAAAGCGCAATTTTTGATTAGTAAAGTAAATGCTGTTGCAAATTTCACAGAAAACGCACGCCGGATACACATGGTTTCTTTTTGTATGGACTGTTTGTCTTTGGTAAGCTTTATTCGCCAAAAATGTGTTATATATCGCAATTACTAAGCCCTTGTTCTTATGACATCACTAATAAACGAACTGCTTTCTTTATGACGCAACATGTTTGACTTACTCTTGGTATGTCACGATTCGTCCACTATCTCCATAGTGCTTAATGTGCAGCGCTTAGAGGTCCTGGTTCAGTCGATATTTCTCACAACACAAATCGATTTAGAAAAGTGTTACAATACATATTATTCTTTTGGCTGTCCTTAAGGTTGTCGTTTAAGAAAGCGAAATAATATAAGCTTTAATTTTAGTGCGTCCACCACAGCTGTGCTGATAAAACTGATGAAGCATACCACCGAGTGACTTGACGCTCTATGTTTACGATTTTAACAAATATGAGCTGTTTTACAGAAACGCGTGTAACGTTGAAAAAAAGAGCTTATGGTGGTCTGAATATACAGAAAGAAAGAAGGAGACGTCGAGGACAAAACTTTGCACCAGGTTTGCAAACTATTAAAGAGAATTTATGCAGCTGCACAGGCTGAAGCTATGGCAAAATGAAAAAAAAAGATAATATCGATGGAGCAGAGATCACCAAAAATCTGACGAACGTGAAGCAAGCCCCCACATGGTTTATGATTCAAAGCGCGCACTGCGTATCATCGACGTTGAAGGCACGCTAGGCTAGGAAAAGCTGACTTTTGGAGCGTAAACTCAGCTTATCAAGGACGCAGCGTGAATTAAAACAAAATTTCTCGAATTTACCATGGGACGTCGAACCAAGCAGTCATTCCGAGCCTTTTCCATTCCTCTCTCACTTTCTCGTTTACACGCCCTCTAATGCGAATAATCAGGCGAGTGAGTGAAGAGAGTGAGACAAAAAAGAGTGAAGACGGGGGATGGCTCGAATGAGAGGCTCGGTCGCGGCTTTTGTTGGGCCATCAAAGACATGCCCGCTCTTTCTCCAAAGGAAGGTAATTTGTTCACCAGGTGCTGAACAAAAAGGAAAAGAAGGAATAATATCAAACAGGATGACCTGGCTCTGGCTTCGCAAAATAATAGCTGCATGTATTTTTTTCTCTCTCTCTCGCTCTTTTTACGAGGCTCTTCCTTCTTTCATAACAAGAAAGCGCGTGTGCGCTCAGGAATTTTAATGCTGTTTGCGTGAGGAATGTTCGTTTAATTCGTGCCATAACAACTGCGCTGGAGAATGAACGCCGAGAGCAAGAGAAGGGGAGTTTTTCGTTAATCCGGGTGAAGTGACGGCGCCAAAGGCGCTCCCAGCCTCCAGTTACGCGACAGCTAAACGAAGAAGCAAAGAAGCAAACTGAAGCAGTTGGTAGGCATGTATTGCAGATGACCAGATATAGCGCCTGTCCTGTATTAGTTTTCACTCGTGCACTTAATTTGCTCTAGTCATCACAAATAAGAGCAAAATCCAGAACAGTGATGTCCCCGTTTCAAGGAGTTTTGCACATACACGGGCAGTATGAAGAGAAATCAATGCACAAATTGACAAAGCCGCCGACTCTCGCGATCTGCTCCTGGATGCAATCTTTCTACGGGGCTATACGTTTACCGCAAATGCTATTTGGCGAATTTTGATATGTAAGTTTAGTATTCCCCCTTCACTTGAAAACAAAGCTTGTGCGGACACTCATGTGCCACGTGCGATTTCCACTGCTGCAGTGGCAGGTCTATGCCAGCGCAGCTGTGCCATGAGAACGAAAAATCCGCTTTAATGATTTAAACTAACACTTTTCCAATTCTAATCTTGAGACCCACAGACCTACTCAAAAGATAGCTTAATATATCTTGTTGTTGGACAAGTTAGTTCATAATGCTTAAGAAATGATGCTGCGCCAAAGGCAGGCACGGACGAGAAGATATGGACACGGACAAGCGTAAACTTTCAACTAAATATTATTTCAGACATAGGCGTCAATATAAGAAGTTTACCACACATGCGCCATGAAGAAACATGCAAACCCAGTGAAATATTGGCATGATGAATAAGTCATCACAACATGCCCTTTGGTCCTTCTATTTCTCTGGCACCGCATCTTTTCTTAAGCATCCTCGAACGAGTTTAGGTCGTTCGTGATGGCCGTTCTAGTTTGGAAACATTGACGAGCATTGTCCATCAAAAGAGTGAGTGAGGCATGCAACTAAACGTAACCGCTCCGAGAGTCTGCCTAGGCGTTGTGAGTTGGATACTTATTACCTCAGGTTACTCGAAGTAAAAATGTCCATACCTTCAAATGTTGCCCGGTAGGCATTCGACCTTCTTTAAGCGAGACTGCGCCCTTTCAAATCTCGACGAAGTAATATAGTGCGTAGGCACGTGAAATCTTGCTCAGTCGTTTGAAAGGAAAGCATATTTAGCGCCAACGTGCAAGGACAGAAGGGAGACAACGCCACAATGCGTTACAGCACTTTAGCGCATTGTGGTGTCGTCTCCCTGCTGTCCTTGTTCGCTGTTGCTAAATATGCTTTCCAAATCAGTTTACCAACACGCCCAACAAATGGTAATGCTGCAAGTTTCAAAGAGTCAGCGGGGACGTCAAGGGGAACTTGGTCGCTAATGATTGATGACATCAATGGCCGCCGGCCAGAAACTGTCATTTCTGTACAGGGCCAACTCGCAGCCACGAAGCACGAGGAGGTCGACCACGGCTCCATGCACATCAACCTTCGCCTCTGCTGCATGGGAATAGCGGAACGAACACAGACATCGACCGTGCTCCCGCAGCCCCACGTGTTCACCGAGGCTGCGAAAATGGAAGTGTGAACCTCGGTATTGCACCACCGGTTCCAGTTTCACGAGAAGAAGACGTTGCGCACACAGCGTCCCGGACGTGACCGCCATTTCAACATGCTGGGAGATGCCGGGTGCGCCTTCGCCGTGCGAATTCGATGAGCGTTCACGCGTTGAGGCTTTACAACTGTGATGCTGCAGCCTCTGTTACCGCAGATGCACGTGGCCCTCTTCTTTCACTGCGAGTGGCATGAAAGAAGCGGCTGCCGAGGCGTCCGCCGACAGGTCAATGGTTGAAGGTTGAACTCATTGCAGCGGTCTCCCGTGTTTGGTTGGCGTTTCCGCCCAATCTGTTCTCGCCCACTTTGACCATGCTGCCAACTAGTTGAAGACACCGCATTTATCACGGCCCCAGCTCGCTATGTTACTTTTCTGCTTTCATGAAACGTAGTATTCATGAAATTCGCAGAGGCTTTCTTCCACCAGCATGGTTTCATTAAAATAATGGAATGCTTTTCATTACTGTATTGTGCAGAGAGCTAATCATCGGGAGAAATACTGCATCGTGTTCGCGGCGCTTCGTGGACTAAGTTGTAGTTTTGCGACTGTAAAATAGCGTGACTGCAAAGATTCGTGACCGCAAAGCCTTGCAGATCTGGTGATGTCTTCCTCTTCCTGCTGATAATAATTACATATAACGCTTCCGTATAAAAGATTGCGCATGAGAAGTTTTCATTATAATGCACACTTGATATAACATAGCTCAATTCCTTACACAGATGATTCTGCGCTTGAAGTGTTTCTTTCTTATTGCTAGTTCAAGGGCCATGATGATCGTCAGGATAAAAACAACTTTTATATAATCGAAGAAAAGAACAATTCAATACAACGCTGGTAGCCTGTGAACAGTTATGTTTGTAAGGCGATGTAAGTAAAAAAAAAACAATT
The DNA here is from genome assembly GCF_038994185.2 of Dermacentor albipictus. NCBI lineage: Eukaryota > Metazoa > Arthropoda > Arachnida > Ixodida > Ixodidae > Dermacentor > Dermacentor albipictus. The sequence goes on along the minus strand of NC_091824.1, from coordinate 158,153,729 downwards.
TATCAATGCAAATTGTGGCAAAGTACAAACCATACAAATAGTGACATCCCTGTGCCAAACAAAGCCAGTCTCACTTTTAGACACCATACTGTCAAGATTGTAAAGATATAACGTACGCGTTGCGAACACGTAATGACGGGTTGTCGCAATCGGGGAATGCTTGCGTAGCGCAAAGAAGACAAGGACACAAGGCGGGTACATGAACACAGACACACGACTGTACCCTTCGTTCATACCTGAAAATTATAAGGGAATTAATGAAGGCAGTCTAGAAATGTTTTGTTTTCTTTTTTTATCACAGGAACTTTCAAAGATGGTGTTCATTTTAGGGCAATAATTTTCGAGAAAGGCTAGTGTGTCACTCCTTACTTGTAGGACAAACTTAACTTACTTGAACTAAGTGTAGCACCGCACCTCTGTGTTCACGTGTTATTTTTGTGCTATAGAATTATTTGTGCTACACAAGTATTTCCATATGGACAATCGACGAGCCGCCATTGCAACCTTCCGCCCTACAACATTTTCTCTTCTCTAATTATAACCACTAGCCATGCTCCCATTTCGCCTTCCGGGTCAAGTGTCCTGCTCATCGAAATACCGATATTGAGTTCAAGGTCATTTTTCTTCATTTTTTCTGGGTGTATTGGCAGGGTGCCAAGCCACTCTTCCGACCCATGGCCGCGACAGAGTGGCGCCTTCAGCAGAGAGCAATTCACCCTTTTCCGTCCGATATCCTTGTTTACCAATTGCGTACATTGCGCAAGAGCTGCCCGATAGTGCTTCATTGAGTCTGTTGCGATCAAACGAATAAGATAGCAGTTGATGTTATCGTTGTTCTTGAGTGAAGTGGACATAGGCCATGAATCGGGTGATGTAAACGAAAGGTCGGAAAATAGGAAGAAAAGAAAACAGGTGCCGTAAAAATTGATTAAAGAACGCCAAGTTTAGAACAATTAAATGTTGGGTTAGTTGGTCTTGCGTTGCTGACGAGGACATATGCACAAACAAAAATACAACTCACACGGAAAGTCTGTGAATAAAATTTATTTACGGGATCAAGCTGTTCATGCTCGAAAGTGGGCGGCCACATTGTTCCAGGTAGTCGTGGGCCGGTGCTGATAGCCTGGCCCTGCTCAGCAGCAGTAGTTGGTCCTCCGGTTTGGGCTTGTCAGCTGTGGTCTTCTGTTGCTGTTGGTCTTCTGTTGCTGCTTGAATATCCACTATCCACGGGTTCTTTTTGCATTCCCAGACCATGTGGTAAAGCGTGTTTGGTGTATTGCAGAATTGGCATTCTCTTGTAAATGATGACGGGTACATCCCGTGTACTGGAGTGCCGTGGAGGTAATTGCCCAACTGAAGTCGGCATATTATGAAGGCTTCGTCTCTGTTAAGCTTGATGTGTGAGTGCGGATATTCCCTCCTGTTTTTCTTGTAATGTCCTAGAACGTTGTAATATTTTTTTGTATCATTTCGTCTTGCTCTGACGGTGGGGTTGCCCGGGGGAAATGTTTACAGGCAGCGACGTGAGACGCTTGGTTTCCCACCAAGCATTCGTGTCCCGGGGTCCAGACAATGCAGGAAGAAAAAAAATTTATCATTTTTTTTTTCTTCTCGCTTGATTAAGTAGCGCTTGTCTGCCTTTGCTTCCTTCGTGAGTTGTTTTTTTTTTTGTTTGCTCTAGCTTCTTTCGACAGTAAACCAAGTTTGCACCGCAGAAAGGCGAACGAAGCATCAGAAAACAAATGTTAAAGAAACAAAGTTTGGCAAAGTTACCGCGATGAATCAAAACAATTCAGAACAGCAGCGAGAACATACTTGTTACGGTGGTAGAGGTTCCGGAAGGAATTATAACGAGGGTGTTCAAACAAAGCGATGTTCATCGAAGCGGATTTTCAATAACAGCTGTTTTCATGAGGGATGCGGTGGCAGGACGATTTGTATAGTTTAAACTTCATCAGAGGATCAGCACATGTAGTCATGAAGGCACCAGACAAAGGACGCGAAGTGGAATATTTGTCTGCCTATATGGCAACGTAGCCTTGTGAGTAATGCTTCGATTCTCCTGGATCTGGAGGAATGTACTCCAGCAAATTAAAACATGGCAGTAATATTCGCAATGCTTAGTTATCATAGTGTCAGATGGTAGTATCTGTGAAACCCTTGTTGCCTCAGGAAGCACTATTGTGCCAGCAATCAGGGCAAAATCAGCGACAAGCAGCACAAGAATAACCGCTACAAAAATGTCTGCATATTTCAGTGGAATGCCAACAGTCTTCGAAGGAAGTGGGCTGACTTTCGTAAACGGCTTGTACAATACAACTTTCCAATACTTTGAATTCAAGAGGCGGAAATCAATGACGATTTTCGCCTCTAGAATTATGTGATATGCAAGACTTCTCGTCATGGTGCTGTTAGCAGAGTGCTCCCATGCGTAAGAAGGGACTTACCATCTTATCACATTCAGTCCAGTGATTCAGACTTTCCGGATTTCATCGCATTTAAAGTGTCCTTTGGTAAGCTGTGCCTAACAGTTATTACTCTGTATCTACAACCATCAAACCATATTGCCGTAGAAGCGCTAGTGGATATATTCAAAATAGCTCATTTTAATGTATTTATATGTGGAGACTTCAATACACACAATATTATCTGGGCAGTGATCATTGTGATGCACGTGGTAATGCTATTTAGTGTGCCATAGATAAATGCAGCTTGACTGTTTTAAACGATGGATCACCATTTCTTCGTTGATATAATTATTCAAGCTGCACAGATGTTACCCTGTCTTCAGAAGATCTAGTGATTGGTGTGGAATGGACAACAGATATGGAAACGAGCGCAAGTGATCATTTTCCCATCCTTGTAAATCACCCTAGCATGTACAATGATATCAGGTGTTACAGCAGACTAATCAACTGGAAAGCTTTTCGGTACCGCCTAATGGATCAAATTCATCAATATACAACGGTTGAAAGAATTACTGAATTGTTGCAAGATAATGTGAGCATATGAACAAAGAAGGTCGGAATTCCAAAAGATTATGCTTCAGTTGACGGAGAGTATGAACACCTAAGAGCCATGATACGCCAATCCGTAAGAGCGTACCGACGGAACGGAAGTTACGAAGCATACAAAAACCCTCAGTGAATTCACAATGTAATGCGCAGACGCATGGAAAATTTAGGAAAACGTTGCTGGTGCGATTTCTGCCACACACTTTCTCCTCACACATTTTTCCTACGAAGTTTTCTAGCAATTAGTTCTTTAAGCGGACCTGTAACACAGAGAGTCCATTTCGTGTTCTCGCTGTTGCTCGGCACACGTGTGAGATAATAGCTGCAGATGAATTTTGTGAGCTTATTTACAGACCTGCGTTTTCATCACAATGTGCAGAATTTGATAATTCATTAGTGTAAGCTAAGAAGTACTGCTTGCTATTGGGCACAACATCTTAAATTAGATCAAGGTTTCACATCAAGCGAGCTTCAATGTGCAATCGCATCATGTCGCCAAAGGTTTGCCGCTGAGCTGGACGGCATTACGTACAATATGCTAAGAAACCTTGGACTGACTGGTACAAATGCTCTCTTAGACATCTATAATAATCTATGAATAGTAGAAACTGTACTTGACTCTTGAAAAGTCACTCGAATCATCCCAATTTTAAAGCCGGGTAAGACGCCCTTGTGCCTTGAATTCTTCCGCCGAATTAGTTTGGCAAGTTGCTATGAAAAATAATGGAGAAAATTATTGACGCGTGACGTCAATGGTGGTGGAATGAAACGGATTTGTTGTCAAACTACTCAGCAGGTGTTAGAAAATATAGATGCACAATGGATGTAATACTGGATATAGTAACCTGTGCGGAACACATATGTGCACGTGGAAACTTGACGATAGCAGTATTCCTAGACATCAAGAGGGCATTTGACATTGTTATTCACGTTCATGTTCTGCTAAGTTGCAACTCGGAATGTTTGGCAGGTACTTGCGATGGATTTCTGAATTTTTATCAGGTCGCAAAATATTTGTTAGGACGGGTGAAGGAAAGAGTGCTGAACATGTGGCCAAAAGTACCATAGGGAAACTATATATGCGTGACTATGCGTGATAATGCATTTACACGATATGCACCGCACGCTGACTAGAGACTATTATTAGGCAACAGTATCATTTTCCTTTCTGATACTTTCTTCTACAGAACTGTGGAGTTAACTTGTATATTGTATGTACCATGTATTTCTTATGTCATAGTGTTACTGCGCAAACGTTGCTTGATAATTTCTGGTGCTTGTACGAAAACGTTATTTGATATGCTATCTTGAACCCTGTATGTTGCAGGCTAGACTCATTTAAGAGCTGAGGAGTAGCCGGCGTCTTATGTTGTGCGCTAGCATCTCCTAATACCACATCAATAAAAAAGAAAAGGGTGGTTGGCCCAGCGAATGTTCCATTGGCTGCCATAGGTGGCGCCTCCCAAATATTTGCGAGAATATGTCATGTTGTCTCCAAGGACACGCTCGATAAACTACAAACAAGTCAATATGCAGACATCATAAAGCCCTACAATCACCAATTCCATCTATTTATCGGCCATTTGCACTTCATTTAGAAAGAATTGGATTGGATTGGATAAGAATTGGATAGAATTATTAAAAAATTGACTGTGTGCGTCGCGCGACAGGGTTTCCTGGCGGAAAGCTTAGAAGAATCAGATGTGCCCTGCACTTCCACGCGCGAGTGCATGTATTGCAAGGTTGCATTGTTTGTTAACTCCACATGACTGGTATCTGTGTGTCTTTTAGCGCTGTCAAGCAGATATTCGTCCTGTCCTCAGAATATCCCACGAGGCCTGCGCCATGTGTGGCAGCACTTCTCGCAAAAATGGAGAACTCACGTATGTCTCTTTTACGTGCACCGCACTTGGACGTTCTGCGGACTTTTGTGTTCTCCTTATGAATGCCTGTACCTCATGCACACAAAGTTTCCCTTCGCTTGGAACGACAGCTATCTGTAGACACTGAAGTTTGCATTGAATATGCTGTCGTGTTCTTGTACTTTGTGTTCTTTGTTTTTGCTGCACTCGTAGACAAATCTGTACAACTGGTGTGGTGCCACGTGTTTTATATACATGTTAAACGACTTTGGATGGCATATGACGAATCCATGACGCACGCATACACGTATATAGATACAGAGAACTTATTCACGCTGCATTGCGCGGAACATTTGTGACCCATGCCTCGGTCGGAAATTTCTTGTAGAGATGTGGAGGTTTCGCTCTCCCATCAGCTTGAAAACTACACTTAGTAGGATATGTGCTGGTAGACTAGAGATAAAGCACAAAATAAAAAAGCGAACAAAACGAGAAAAAGAAGTAGCTGAGTAGGATGCAAGAAGTTACGCATGAAGATAAACGATGCGGTATTCGTGAGATCTGCGCTGAGTCATTCAAAATCTCGCTCTTTCCGTGCGGTACTCGTATTGATCGATTTGCAAAACGCGCCCCCTCGAAAGCACGCTTTTTACTGGCGCTCTCTCTCTTGCATTGCAAAACCTCAAAGGCCAAACTCTGAAACAAAAAGACGTTACGCATCTGCTTCTTTTCTTTAAGCTCCTCTCTTGTCGACGCGCCTGACTGACGGACGAAGGCTTTTATGATGAAGCTTGAGCGAAATAGGACACTTCTGCCGCGCGTGAATTAGCATCGAAAACCGTGCTTTATCTTCTGAGTAGTAATCGTATCCTCAGCATAGCCAGCCCCATCCTGCTTTGGAACCCAGGGAAATGTGGTTGTTTAAAAGCCATGCGCATGAGCGCTTTGAGAAGGTTAGACATTTGTGTGGGCGTTTTTTATATTGTTTTTGTAAACCACTGATTAAAAAATTTCAGATTAAGAAATACGAAAACGCACAGTGTTCCCTTACTGCCGTTACATGTTAAAGTGCTCTGGCGTCCTTGCTGAACTTAAATGTTTATACAAACATTTTACGAGTCGGGGCCACACCTCCCTCTAAAAGGCCTCGCAACAAAGTGTACGAGTTCTTGCTTATATTTGCTTTGTGCGTGCTTTACGCACAGAGGAATAAAAAAGGATCAATGGAAATCGATGTTGCCGGGTGAAAGGCTGAAATAAGAACCCTTGGATCAGGAGGCGAAAAAATAAAATAGCCGCTTTCCAAAATTTCTGCAACCAAGAACTCATTTTATGCAACCGTGTTTACTCCCCCATGCTGAAGACAAGACAATGTTGACACAATGAAAACAGCGACAAGAACGACAGCGGCATAGTGATGACGACAAGGATTTGAAGGCACTTCAAGACAACTGTTTGTTTAAGAGGGTAACGCGGAAGGATCAGCGCAGGGTGATTGCAGCAACCGCTGCATCTCGCAGAGGCTACTTTGCGTGAACATATTGCCTGCTGCTGCCTCCGAAGTACAGGCGTTGACGTCAGCACTGCATGTCTGCGTGGCGCACACTACAAACCACGTGCGCGCTGAAAAGCACGCGCGCAATAAGCCAAGTGCGGGAGGTTATTTTAACGCTGAAGTACACTGCAACTTCGTGGTTTGCTGTTCGCGCTGGCGCCTTGCAACAAGTTCATGGCTGAAATGGCGTTCGCCCATATAAAAGCGAAGCTTTCTTTGCGAAGTCTTCCACACTTTCCTGTCAATCAATCAATCAATCAATCAATCAATCAATCAATCAATCAATCAATCAATCAATCAATCAATCAATCAATCAATCAATCAATCAATCAGGTACAGAGGCAGGTAGAACTTTAAAAATGTTTATTACAAAAGCTTGCTTAATCTAATTAAAATAACGAAAGAGTAGTTTCGTCAATAATGCGAAGAAATGATGCGATAGTTGTAAAACAGCACTATATTGCCCCAGCGATACATGAAATAGTGTTGCTAATGGGTATACGTCCAAATTCTGTTAACGTCGATTCAAGCTGAAAACGGAGTGGTATACACAATAACTTCGACAACATCGGCAGGGATGATAAGTCTTTTCTTCATACCTTGTTTTGTTTGTTTATTTGCTAACCAGAACAACAGTAACGTTTCGGAGTCTACACAGACAATATTCACGAAAGAAAATTATCTAGCTATTCATTTCCGATGGACTGCTCCATTATCATCTCATAGCATTGAACTATAAAAGAAAGCTGAGCCGACACATACGTTTACGAAAGATTCTTTAATCTATCGTGCATTTTAATGTTGTCAAGCGTTGAATGGTATGCCGCCACGGCATTGAAGGTTTTGCCAAACAGCCCCCACTTTTACCTTCGTTTCAAGGCCATGCTTCACAAACACGTAGTACAAGCTGCGTTTAAAGTCTTGATTTCTTCGCACTGTCTTCCTTGACCACAGGAAAAAAAAGGGAGAGTTCCAAAAACGCGCGCCGGGTCGCCACGCCTGGGTTCTTTGTTGACCGATGAATTTTTACAGAAACGACTGCGTTCTTTCGTTTTTGTTTCTCCTCGTCCCACACCCATTCGTCCGCTGGCTGAGGATCGATGGTAGCCCTAACTGACGAATGCGCTCCAGCCGGTGAATACGTGGGCGGAATAACACATTTGTATGACCTTTGGGTGAAGAACAGATGTCCCCTGTAGCCCGCAAGCGGTAACAAAGCATTGAATAACGTCTCGGACAGACGTTCTTACCGCTCAAACGCATGCACTTCTGAGTGGAGCGGTCACAGCGATGACTCTGCTTGTTTCATACATAGCATATATTTTGTTACAGTTTCAATATTCCTCAAAAGGAAACATTCTGTTCTCGAGCCAAATATTGGTAATAACTATAGCAAGTTTACTGACTTCTGCTGACATATTTAGGGAGATATTTGGTTGCTGCTGAAGTTGGAAAGCGCTTGCTCTATTGTATACGGCATTAAGTAAAACACGGGAAAAAGGATGAAATGTTCGACCCTTGAATTACTGGTTGAGTTATTTACCCTTTTGTGGTGCTTGTATCAAAATGTAAAACATTTGTGAATATGAACCTGACCTGCATGATATATTTTGTAGACAAATATTGAGTGGAATCGGATTCACTTTTAGTGCTCTAAATCCGTTGTGATAATTTAAAAAAAGACACGGGAGAAATGGCATATGCCCATATGTGTCGTCCCCATTTGCCCCTTCACATGCGCCAGCCAGGTCAACATGTTGATCTTCTGTTTGTCCGGCTCTTGACGAAAAAAGCTACCACCTGTTTAATCTCTTGGCGTGTCAGGGACTGCTTGGTTGCATTAATTTGTGACCGCGAAAAGCTTGAAGATTTTCAAGAACGCTCTGGTTACTCTTGTTTTTAGCTTATTGGAACAAATGAAACGCCCATTAATGGACAGCAAGACATATGGATGTAAGAAAGAGAAGGCTGTTACGCTCTCAATGACACAAGTATTAGCGCTTGATAACATAGAGATAATTCCTTTCCATTCATTAAGGTTATTTATAGAAGGGTCTTTTGAGGTTCATAACTAGCACGTACTCATGTGAAAAAAGTCGCTGGCGCCACTTAAAAAGGCGTACGTCTCTCCGTTTCTCCATACATGGAAGATTTGAGCGCTTAGTTCAAGCACAGAAAAAAAAACGAAGGAGGCTCATCGTGGTCTGTCTTTTGTGTGTCACTGTCTCGTCTGGTGCAACGTTCTTGCTCATGTCTCCCCCACAGGAATGCAATAAAAAAATAAAAGTAGGAGTACTTGTTTGTGTTTAAACAAAACTTCTCTAATATGCATCTTCCAAAGCGTTTGCCCAATTGCTTTGAGCATCGTGTGAGTGGGCCGGGTCTGCCTTACAGACACCTGTGTAGTTGGTGAAAGAACACACTCTCCTGCATGAATCTATTATCACTACAGAACAAAATGATACCCTTGTTGCCTGCTGTACTTGTGACAGTATTTCTCCAGCTTTCCAGCTGGAGAAAGTACCGCTAAGTTACTATTGTTTATAATTATAACAAGTTTCGTGATTTTTATTGTTAAAATTCACGATTGATTATCGTTTAGAAAGGCGTGCCCTGCATTGGGAAATGCTTAATCTGCACCAATTTTTTAAATGAAGCCCACGCTGTTTCTATTCTTGTCATGTTGGTGTCAGTAACGAAGCTTACGTTTGCGCTGCATTGTGTTAGCATTCCTCCATTTTTGTCCTCCCAGGCATTCCGGGGGCAAATTAGTCGACGAACTGTTGTTGCGGAAATCAAGTAAATCACGAGAACGAAGGTCTCGTCCAGCCTCCAATTGAGCTGTACGTTTGCTTCGCGCGCGCTGGCTGGCTGCTGTCAGAACACCGACCAATCCTTTACGCGCTGTTCTTCCGCAAGAGGAGGAAGAAGACTACTTGGAACAAGCGCAGCTAGCGTCCCAGCTGGCGTGGTCGTTACAAATGGTTCCGGCGGAAGTCCTCCTCCGGCAGAAAACAAGCACAATGGAAAGGCGAACCGCAAAAACCCCGCGACAATGCTGTTTCCATTTTGGAACTGCTCTCCGTCATCTAATTTCTCCGAAACAAATAAAAGAACAGTAACGTCAAGAAAACTTGTCCGACGTGAGGACCATGCCAATTTCTAGCGGCGACAGTTGTTATAGAGATCACTCCGTCCTAGAAGGATGCGTCGAGGCGGATGTGTTCCGTGCTTCGTAGCTTTCTTGTAGTCCGCTGGGTCCTTTCTTTTCTTAGACAAATGTCGCACTTTTTCTACCGGCAGGTTAGGTGGATTTCGCCAGAATCTTTCTGATTAGCTGTAACAATTGTCCAGCGTTGCACGAAATTAATTTCGTTTTGTGGATGCATTAAAGCGTGAACTTGAAAGCACTGGGTAGATCTTGTGAAACGCTTCGTTAATAAGAAATGTTCTACATTGGCTGGCCGCCTTGGCTTCTACGTCTATGTGTTTAAAGACAGAGAGAGAGAGAGAGAGAGAAGGGAAGACGGAAAGGCAGGGAGGTTAACCAGACTGAGTCCAGTTTGCTACCCTACGCGTGGGGAGGGGAATGGGGAGTGAAAGAGAAAGAGAGAGAACTTAAGTGTAGGTTGTCTATAGTCGGGCACTCAAGTCCGTTGCCTTCAGGTAGCGAAAAAGCGCTCTAACTACTTTCTGGGCCAATGAGCTGTGAGGCCAGGCTCCCAAGGAGGAGGAGGCAAAGGAGAGGAAAGACAGGGAGGTTAGCCAGTGTAAGTACCGGCTGGCTACCCTGTGCTTGGGAAAGGGGTAAAGGGAATAAAAGGAGAAAGAAGAAGAAAAGGAAAAAAAAAATAAAAATAAAAAAAATTCACACAGTAACGAGAAACTACGCTCTACAACGTTCAAAGGCGGTCGCACAATTCACATGTCCTTAAAAACTTCAACAAAGCCCTTAAGGCCTTGAATGCCGAAGCCCGTCTGGACCAATGTCCTAGAGCTTTTTCCTCTGTAAAGGGGCGATTGTCCAGTTTTGCGAGAGTGGTCACGAGCACTGTTCTTCGCACTGCGTAACGGGGACAGTCACAAAGGAGGTGTTCAATCGTCTCCTCGCAGCCGCAGGTGTCACAAGTAGGGCTGTCGGCCATTCCAATTCGGAATGAATATGAGTTCGTGAATGCCACGCCGAGCCACAGGCGGCACAGAAGTGTTGCTTCCGCTCGTGGCAACCCTGGTGGTAGGCGGAGTTGCAGACGTGGATGCAATTTGTGGAGACGTGCGTTCGTGAATTCACTGGTGTTCCACAGATTCTGTGTAAGCTCACGGGCGAGGGAGCGAAGACTTGTTGCTGCATCTGTTCTTGACAGCGGTATGGGTATAATCTGGGCGCCATCATGAGCCGACCGGGCAGCGTCATCCGCACTGTCATTTCCTGAAATTCCACAGTGACCCGGTATCCACTGGTAGATGATGTTGTGTCCCTTGTTGATTGCGTGATGGTGGAGTAGTCGGATGTCTGCGACTAGTTGCTCATTTGGTCCATGGTTGAAAGGGGACATCAGACACTGAAGAGCTGCCTTTGAGTCACATAAGATGGACCATGAATGTGATGATTTCTGAGCAATGAACTCCAGAGCAGCACGGATAGCTGCGAGTTCTGCAGCCGTCGATGATGTAATGTGAGATGTCTTGAACTTGAGGGTGACGCACTCTGTGGGAATCACCACTGCTCCAGCTGAACTATTAGAGGATACAGAACCGTCTGTGTAAACATGGATGCGTCCTCTGTGCTGTTCATGTAGCATTGAAAGCACGGTTTGTCTGAGGGCAAAAGTTGACATCTCTGTTTTCCTTTTGATACCGGGAATAACAAGAAGAGCCTGGAGTGGATGGAGGCACCACAGCGGTTGAGATGGTCGTGCTGCAGGCGTGAAGTTTGATGGTAAAATTCCATGGTTGGCAGCAATAATCTTGCTAAGCGCTGAACGAGGTCGAGCGGCAGGAAGGGAGGCGAGATGATGCGATGGAAGTCGGGCGAAGTGCCTGATATGCATCCTTAAAGTGTCGACTTGAAGATACGTGTTGATGGGGTGGTCATGCGCGATGGCTATTGTTGCTGCCGTGGACGCACATCTGGGAAGACCAAGGCAAATTCGCAGAGCTTGAGCTTGTACAGATTGGAGGGCACGGAGGTTGGTCTTGCCGGTCCCACCCAGTACAGGTAAGCTATAGCGCAGGAGACCGAGGAACAGTGCGTTATAGAGTTGGAGCATCGCACTCAAGATCTTCGCTTCCGTGAATGGCCTGTCATCCAGTCTATTTAATGCACACTGGAGAGTCTCACGTTGATTATCGAAGCGAGAACAGTGGCACAGAAGGTGACTGATGGTCTCTTCACACTTGCACTTAGCGCACATTGGTGAATCCGCCATTCCAATGCGGTAGCTGTAGGAGTTGGTGAATGCTACTCCTACCCACAGCCGACACAGCAGTGTTGCGTCACGTCGTGGAAGGTTCGCTGGTAATGTAAGTTTTGGTGATGGGTCGAGACTGTGTAAACGACACTTAGAGTTCTGTGGTGTATGCCAGCAACCTAACGTGATTGCACGAGCAAGACTGCGAAGCTCTCTTGCAGCGTCGACTCTGGATAAAGGTATAAGGACTGTCGGTGAGCCAGCCTGGGCACGTCGGGCAGCGTCATCGGCGAGGTGATTACCAACGATGCCACAGTGTCCCGGCAGCCACTGAAATATGATGTCATGTCCTCGTTCAGATGCGCAATGGCAGGTTTCGTTGATTTGTGACACCAGCTGTTCATAATTGCCACGTCGTAAGCTTCGCAAGCTCTGGAGGGCTGCTTTCGAGTCACAAAATATTGCCCATTTGTTGGGCGGTTCTTTTTCAATGTATTCGACAGCAGCGCGAAGAGCGGCCAGTTCAGAACCTGTAGATGTCGTTACGTGAGAAGTTTTGAACTTGATGACGACCGATTGAGATGGTAGAACAACGGCGCCCGTAGAATTTTCCGACACGGAACCATCCGTGTAAACATGAATTCGGTTAGCATATGAAAAATGCAGAAGTTCCAATGTGATCTGCTTGAGAGCCGCGGTGGTCAGGCTAGCTTTCTTCACTATTCCTGGAACAGCAAGGTACACAGGAGGCTTCTTCAAGCACCACATAGGCGATGGCGTTCTTGTTGCGGGTGAGTGCCTCAAAGACAAAGAGTGCCGGTTAGCCGCAATCGATCTGGAGAACGCTGCCTTGGGTCTTTTCTCAGGCAAGTGAGCGAGATGGTGGTCAGGGACTCTGGATATATGGCGAACATGCGCCCGGAGTGTGTCGATATCTATATAGGTCCTTATTAGGTTGTCTCTCGCGATGGCAATTGTTGCCACGGTTGAAGCATTTCGAGGTAGCCCCAGACATGTTCGAAGGGCTTGGCCTTGAATGCTGTGTAGGACATGGATGCTAGTTTTGTTAGCATTGGACAGCACTGGTGTGCTGTATCGCAAGTATCCTAGGAAGAGCGTCCTGTATAGTTGAAGCATAGATGCCACGGATGTGCCCCACGTTTTACCGGCAAGAAACCTTAGTATATGGGAGATAGAAGTAAGCCTCTTCTTCAAGTATGAGATGTGGGGGCTCTATGAAAGGTCTCTGTCTATAATAACGCCTAGGAATCGGTGAGTTTTTGCGTACGAAATTGGTTGGTGGTCAATAGAAATGGGGTACCAGGTCATGGGCTTGTGGGTAAAGGCGACTAAGGCGCACTTCTCGGTCGAAATGCTTAGGCCTTGCGCACGCAGGTACGATGATGTTAGAGTCACTGCTTTTTGGAGCCGTGCACGCACCTGGAGACGTGTAACTGCCGAGGCCCATATGCATACGTCGTCAGCGTATATTGAGAGGTTTACTGTATGCGGTAGAACGTCGGCAAGGCCAAGGATTGCAAGGTTGAACAAAGTGGGGCTAAGAACCCCACCCTGAGGGACGCCACGATAAGTGTAATGGTCAGTAGTTCGGCCATCTGCACTGTGCACAAAGAAGGATCTTTTCAATAGATAGCTCCGAATCCACCGAAACATGCGTCCACCAATTCCATTATTTTCCAGGGCATCAAGGATGGCTTCATGCGTTACATTGTCGTAGGCGCTTTTCACGTCGAGGAATAGTGCAACCGGTATACGCTTGTGGTGTTTTTCTTGTTGTACAGACGTGACTAGATCGATGACGTTGTCAATAGAGGAACGGCCTCTTCTAAAACCAGCCATGGCATCGGGGTATACGTTGTGGCGCTCAAGATACCATTCTAGGCGGGTGAGAATCATTCTTTCCATGACCTTCCCAACACAGCTGGACAGCGCAATGGGTCGGTAGGACGCTAGGTCAAGTGGCGACTTTCCAGGCTTCAGGAGTGGTATCAAGCGGCTGGACTTCCACCGCTCAGGAACGACGCCATCAGTCCATGACTGGTTATAACATTCCAGAAGTCTGCTTCGGCCATCTTCACCTAGGTGGCATAAAGCAGCGTAGGTGATGCCGTCTGGTCCTGGCGACGATGAACGCCTGCATGAGGCCAAAGCAGCGTCCAATTCCTCAAGTGAGAAGGACACATTCAATTCTGGGAAGCGTGTCGCAGGAACCTCACCCAGAATTTCGCCACTGATGGTGACCACACTGCCCGCAGTCTTCACACAGAACTCTTCGGCTATATCGACCTGTGAGCGGCCTTGATAGAGGGCTAGGGATGAGAATGGGTGTCGTTGCTGTGGAGACGAGCCAAGGCCGCGCACCGTCCTCCATATGATAGACAGTGGCTTGCGGGGGTCAAGTGATTCGCAGAACGTCTTCCACCGTTGTTCCTCCAGCCTGTCCATACGACGTTGGATTTTCTTCTGTATACGTCGAGCGACTCTAAGGTCATGAATTGACTTCGTGCGCCTGTATCGCCTCTCGGCTCTTCTGCGAATGGTTCGAAGTCGCTCAAGCTCCATGTCAAAATCCGTACGTTTTTTAGCGGATGTAAATGTGTACTTAGACGATTCCAGTACACTTGTAATAAGATTCTCAATGGTGCCGGTAAATTCTTCTTTGCATGCCTCTTCCACCTTTGTCTTATACGTTGACCACTTTATATATACTTGTCGGGAAGTACAAGAGGAGAAGCTTCCGAATCCAGTGATACTTAAGTAGGTGGGAATATGGTCACTACCATGAGTCTCGATGTCAGAGAACCATCGAACATTTTGATCAAGTTGCCGTGACACCAAGGTCAAGTCTAAGCAACTGCTGTAGTTCGAACCACGCAAGTACGTCGGACTGCCATCGTTCATAATGCTAAGTTCATGGTCGGAAGCAAAGTCCACAAGTTTCCGGCCCCTCGAATCTATTCTGGAGCTTCCCCAAGCCAAGTGATAGCATTAAAGTCTCCCGTGATAATCCAGGGTCCAGTAGTCGCCGTCAGGATGTCTCGCAATCGGTCGCCGTCGAACCGACTATATGGGGATATGTAGGCGCCGATAAGGGTGAAGGCCACTTTATTCTTTGTAATGCGGAGACACACGTATTGGTTTCCATCATGAGGCTGCGCGGAGTGGGGAATGTAAGTCAGTTCTGTACGGATGTAAACAATTACTTTGCTGGATTGCCCGCACGTCGACGCCATAAAGGCTTCGTATCCAGAGAGTCTTAGCGCTTTGGACACGTTCGGTTCACATATTACCACTACAGGAAATTGGTGCGTGAAAACGTATTGGCGGAAACATGAAATCCGTGATTTAAGTCCTCTGGCATTCCACTGGAAAATCGTCGCGCTACGCACTTCATCACGGAATGAAGGCAGTGGAAGAGCCATTGTGCTTATGCAAGATTTGCAAGCACTGGGCTCAGGGCATCCAACACTTGCACTGCGCTTCGAGCTGTTGGCGTATTCGAGTTGCCCACAAGCGTGCGAATCGCATGTATCAAAGACTTGAGCATTGTAACAATTCGGCGGTCATGCTCTGTCAGCTCATCTGGGTGAGGGGTGGAGCAATGTGGTGCCTTTCCTTGTTGGGGTTTTTCCACAGGGCTTATCCTTGGCAGTGGTGGCCATTCCTCATCCACGGCATTCTTCTGAGATGCTCCATTATCTATACACGGTTTGGAAACATTCTGCACTGAGGTTGGAGCAGATTCAACAGCAAGAGGCTGTGCGGCACGCGTATTCTTTGTGCGGAGAGTAGAATTCCTTGATGAGCGTCTGCGACGAGAACGACGTCGCCTGACGTCAGCAGCTGCTTCACGATGAGTCGACCGGTCCCTCACCATTTTCTTCAAGATGGAGTTCTCGCTTAACTCTAGGACATTCCTTTGATGAGGCATCGTGGGGCCCTTGACAGTTCGGACACTTAAAAGTTTTTGCCTGGCAGTTGCCTGCAGAGTGTTGCGCTGCACAGCGGGAACATATAGCAGACAAAGACAGGCGCCTGCTATGCGTACTAACTCATAGCTTCTGCGTACTAATTGTTTCATGAATACAAGCCCAGTTTTATTGCACCCATATGCACAGTATTAAACAGGCAGTACTCCAGACCATTTGAGGAAATAAGAATCCTTGGGCAAGGAGAGCACCGAAATTATTCCTGCAGTATCTCATGTCGACAGGTCTCTGTGACCATATGTAGACCTAAAGGCTGCGCATCTTCCCTTATGCACCCAACTAGTGCTATTTCTCTCCCCTCCTTTCTCGTTTCGTCTCTATCCCCTTCTTCCAGCGTAGGGTAGCAAACTGAAGGTGGGCCCTTAACATCTTTGCCTTTCCTCTCTCTCTCTCTCTCTTTCTTGTTTAAATAAATATTGCGTGTGGGCACGCATGCAATGCGCGGACGGTCGATGGACATACGCTATCGTAGAAAACGTGGACGCGCCGCTCGTGCATATAGTTGGGCTTCTTGACATATATTCTGACACTCAAGCGGTGAAAGCGGTAGGACTTTGCTGTACCGAGTGTATTGGCGCGATGAGAAAATGTTGGCACGCGAATACGACACCGCGGACACTCGGTGTCTCATAATCATAAAGTATTATACACACACACGCGTAAACTCCTGTACATTTTTATTGTGAGCACTGTTCACAACTCTACTGATCTTCATTTGTACGTACATCTTCATTATTGGGCCCATCGTCTTCCTCTCTCTGGAATGTTCCATAATAAATGGGCTGCCTCATAACACACATACTTTGTGCGGGAAAAGCAGTTTATTGCTATGAATGCAGACACAAAGATATAAAGACATTCGCTAGTGTCATTGCTATAAAAAATCGCGTTCAATGGCAAGACCTCTCGCGTCGCTGTAAACTTGTTCGCTTATCACTTTGGGATAAACTTTATCATCACACATTCCTCCATGACGACTTTTTTCAAGCAACTGGCAGCTATCTTTCCTCACCGGGAACATCCTAACAAAGTAAAACAGATAATGTTTCGCTCAAAACACTACGCTGGATCTTTCATATCGCGCATACCAAAGGATTGGAACCCGTTGCCATCACACATCGCTACAAAAACTAACATCATCAAATTTTAAAGCCTCATTCATTATAACGTCCATGCAACTATCCCTGATTAATATACCGCTGGATTGGTCTTCTCACAGCGTGTTTATTAATCCTCGTGTTTGTTTTTCTATACGTTTAGCTGTGTTTTGCACGTTTATTAAATTTACTTTTGCTCTGTACTTTAATCGCTACCGAACTTTGTACCTTTGTTTACCTATGTTCTTGATTCGTTCTCCTTTAACAACCAATAACTCGAGTTATTACGCTTGTGTGTTGCTCATGTAACGTGTAAATATATATGCAACATTTACATGTTTTATTTGTAACTATTCTGTATTATTTGTATAGTATTACTTTTTTTATTAATTTTCTATATGCCTGCACTCATTTGTACCAGACCCCCCCCTCCCCCCCCTATGTAATACCCTCAACCAGAGGGCCTTTAGGAGGAACCTAAAATGAATAAATAAATAAATAAATAAATAAATAAATAAATAAATAAATAAATAAATAAATAAATAAATAAATTGTCAGAACAGCACAGTAGCATAGAGTATGGACGCAAGTCAATGGGGCGAATACTAACATTATTACATTGTGAAGAGACAATAAACGAAACACACAAAGCAACACTGTTGATAAAATTACTCACACATGTGGACAAAAGAGCAATTCAGAGCAATTTTGGCTCTGACAAAGATGAGTGCGCTTATCAAAATGTGGACTCTAGTGTGAGGCTTGTCTTGTTCTTTCCCTGTAGGCGTGAGTAAGTCGCTGCAGGTATGAGTTGTCGCCAGCAGGGGTACGTTTACAGATATTAATAAAAAAATTTGAAAGAAGCGCATGACAATTATAGGCCAGTGGTATTGTGCACCATGCAGTGCTTGTTGATGAAGCTACTGCCTTTCAGTGAAACCATCGAAGCTCTGCTGTGAAGCGTATACAGATGGGCTGGTGGGTTCATGGCTTAAGCGAAGACAGAGTCAAATGACAAGACTTGAAAATGGGACAGACAAGAGTGGTGTTGTTTGTGCCTTTCTCACGTCCTACTAGCTTGCGCTGCTACCCCTCGAGTCTCTGTTGTCAAGCAAAGTCAAGGCAGGCAACAAAAGTGTTGTTGAAGTTCCTGCATTGCACGGGCCTATATACGAGTGGCTTTGATAGCGCTATTGTGTAATGTGCATTGGCATACACTCCTTGCCTTTTCCTTGTCATCATTCGTCCTTATACTTTCACTTCCTCATCCAAACTCCAGTGTACCAGACTAGAAGGCATCGGCTCAGGTCGACCTCTTTGCCTTTCCTGCTAATAAACTCTCCCTCTGAACAAAGACAGTCGTGGCTGATTTCGAGAAAAAAAAGAACATGTGGCGCTGAGCTATTGAGAAGTAGTGTCTTGTACGCTCTGACGGCGCCAAATTACTTCGAGTGTCCTTGACGCACGCGCACAATGATTCTTTGGAAGGCTCGTTCCTGCACGATTGCGTAGGTGTCCGTAGGCGACAGACTTCAGTTACGCTGCTTTAGATTCTCTTTAGATATACTGCATAAAACCGCTGCACCGACTTTATATGTGCTGCACCCGGCTTAGTGCAGGCGAAAGTGTGCACAAGACTCACGTCATCCCTGTATTTTCTCTCATTCCCCCACCCACTCCCCAAGTGTAGGGTAGCAAACTGGACAATGTCTAGCTAACCTCCCTGCCTTTCCTTTCTCCTTTCTTTCCCTCTATTGTATTGTCATCATAAAAAATAAACTGTTTTATGGTTTAATGCTTGAAAACTGGTGAGTTAGCAGCCAAAAAATGGTGGCGTGCATGGGCTCTGACTTGCTAACGCTGTCACATTTGGACCAGTTTAAAAACTTCTAAGAAGCCCTGGTGTCATCTTCTTTCTTGGGAGATTCTTTTTATGCGCGAGTTCTCTTTATGAACGTAGAAGCCTACGAAAAAAAAAACTCGATTTGCCATTCAAATTTGTCATCGTGATGGTAGTTAAAAATGTTCATGTTTCCAATTTTATTTATCTAAGCATCCTTGGAACAATTCTTCCGCCTTCTCCTCAGCGGGTGGTGTCCAGGTGCTCGCGGCGTGCTGAGAATCTGCAAGTAGCAGCGGGCGCAAGCTTTCAGCCTAAAAAGAAAGTTAGACCAGCAAAACAATTGGAAAGCAGGAAAGCCGGGAGCATGTCATCGCTCACGCGTTGACGACCTTTTGATGGATGTCGAAAGCCAACGTCGAAAAAGAAAAGGAAGAATGCGTTAGCTTGACGAGGCATTTGTCAACAGAAGCCACTGGTGACACGCAAACCACGTCGCGAGAAGGTTATTGATCAACGTGGCCTCGGAGTCTCAAAAGCCTACAAATGGGCGTACTGGCGATATGATAACATTGGTATACGAGGCGGTAACTGTCTCGTTGTTAGTCATGCGTGTTCTACCTTTGTGTGTGCACTCAGTGTTCATTGTATGTTATCCCACTCATCCCCTCTCAATCACCTCGAGGCTGTAAGACAGCAAACTGTACGCGCATCTCGTTGATCTTCCCATCTTCCATTCTGTTGATTTTTTTCTCTCGTTTCCACCGTTGCTTTCCTCAGGCGCGAAGTTGTTTCGTAAGCTTTCCGAAGTGAAATTTTAGGAAAAAAACTTTCTCTTTTGAACCCATATAAATTATGTAAATAAAAGATTATTAAGACATTAAGTTAAAGAAAAGTTACTCACGGGCTTTTGCGTGCCAAAACCACAATCTAATTATGAGGCACGCCGTAGCGGGGAACTCCTGAAATTTGGACCACCTGGGGTTCTTTAACGTGCACCTTAATCTAAGTACACGGGTGTTAAGAGCATTAAGTATTAGGAGTATTAAGTATTAAGAGCACTTGAAGCGCAAATTCTTAAAAAAATCCAAGCAGTGTGTTTTTCAGACGGTGTGAGACAAAAATCTGCAAATAAATTTCTCCTCTATTTTGAGCGCGTATTTCTTACTTTTGCTCAGTTGCAAGTTGCTACACAGTAACCATTGTTAGGCATCTTGCCATAGCTGTTTTTCGAGGATAAACCTGAGTTTTCAATGCTGAGGCAAAGCACGACCAGCTGTCGTGCCCTTGAAATAACCAACCAAGAACGGAAGTGGACCACTGGTCGCGTGTCCTGAAGCACTGGCAGCCGAAGTGCTTTCAGAGGACTTTAAGCCTACTTGCAGCATGGTGACTATGTGGTATTTTTTTTAAGGCTACCACAATAAGTTCATAAGGCTGTTAAATAACTGTTTCCTCTACATTTTTCAAGTGCGCATCAACGATACTCATAAACAAGACTACCGCGAGACGCTGAAAAAGCAAGAAACGTACAAATGTCCTTCGAAATCTTTATGCATGTGCGAAAAGTAGTCGTGTAGAAACATTTTTGCACGAATATTTTTGTGTCAAACAATTTGTTGTGTTCTATTCGCTGTAAGATCTCTTTATAATCTCTTTTCTGGCTACAAAGATTTCAATTTTCCTTTCCCTCTATTGTATGTTTACTCACCATTCGTATGTCAGCTTTCGGCGATTATGTTTCACTGGAATTAGATAGACTCAAGAATAAACGCAAGAAGAAATACGTCCAGCAGCGTTCTCATGCCAATGAAATATGAAATCAACAACAGCAAAAAAGAAAGTACCAGGCAAGGTGCTCAATGCGGCGACCACAAGCGCGAATCTATGCTCAAGTTTGTACCTTCTGGAGCGGTCCTTGACGCAACATTCAGACTTCCTGCGAACGAAGAGGTCTAAGGCAAAAGTAGCCAAATTTTTCGAACCATTGGAGCGGGGCTTGTGGCCTATAAAGATGCGTGCACTTCGATGCCATGGAGTTAAGCGACGTCGAGAAACGGTCGGCGATCCTTAGAATGCGCAAGAGCAACGGCCTCCCACCGAGCTATACAGCTAGGCACTCAGTATACGATCGAGGGAACAAAACTCTGCCAGCGAAGAAAGTGACGAGCAGGGACAAGGGAATGCAAAAGGAGGAAACACAGCGGAATCCCGAAGTTCGCCGTTTGCGACTCTCCCGAGCCAGGAATTCCGAGCACGAGCTCCGCAGAGGACGATCTTATAGCGTGGGCGGGGAAACGCAAAGGAAAACGGAAAGGAACGGAAACGGAACTCCGAGTTTCGGAGTTCTTCGTTGGCACGAGGCACAGTTCATGACCCCCTCAGGTTAGCCTCATTCGCAGTTTCGGCAGTCTGCCCTATAGCAAGTCGAGATTCAGGCACATGCATCGCGCTCCGTCTGAGCGTCTTAGTTTCGTGATTGAAGGCAGACGTGACATCGGCAGTTCTTGCTGTCAGCGTTGCCAGAACGTGCAAAAAGCGTGCTATAAAAAGACATTGAGTTGTAGTCACGTAAAACGAAGGCCGGTTAAACGACAGTGCACGGAATTTCGTGCTGATTAAAAAAATAAAACGCCGATCACAAGAAAAACCTTCGTAGGAGGTTTCTTGACTTTTTGAATGTACTGCACAATGAAATATGCGCTTATTGCAGATTTTATTTCTCATTACATTGCGTTAAGGCACTATTGTTTGTGCTTCCTTATTTAGTATTACCTGCTGCGTTGTTACAAGCTTTCGTTATGAGACGGGTGAAAACATCTTGCAACATGCAACTATGCTTTCAAAAGATGAATTACCAAAAGTGACGGCCCCCTAGGAAGGAACAAAGGAAGGAAGCGCTTTGTCCTGTCTTTGTTCCTTCCTAGTGTGCCGTCACTTTTGGCGCTTCATATTTTGAAAGCTATGCACCAACAAGCCCCACAACGTGTTTTACTGTTTTAATGCAAGTATGAACGGGGTATTCAGTCATTCGCGCAACAATGAAACAATTATTATAGATTGGAATTCCCTTGAAGTTGGAGTCCTTTCCATTTCTGTTCATTGGCCCTGAAGAGAAGTTAAAACTTAGAAATGTGGTTGCGCTCGTTCATCAGAAAACATTATTGAGAACAGAAAAGCTTTCCTTTATAAATATGACGCATCAATATTTAAAACCCTACTAACTCGTCTGGTATTGGTCTCCTGCTTCTGGAAAGTTTCCTGCTTGTACGCATACATCAACGTTGCCTGCCAGGATACATAAAATAGCGCCCAAGCCTGCAACAGAGCAGTCATCATTCAATAAAAGGCAAGTAGCTGGATCAAAGAACTAAGGAGAAAACAACAACAAGAGGGTTGCTGATTGAGCAAACTGACGTAATCATCATGTGGAGGGAAGCGATACATCTGGTGAGGGATTACCGTGGAAGACTTATTGTTGAAGCCAAATATAGCAAAGGTCAGAACATGAAGCCTACGCCCAGTGGCGTCATATTTTTTCTTTTCCCATGTGAACCATGAGTTGAAGTGCTAGTCAGCGAACTTTTGAATATAA
This sequence comes from Dermacentor albipictus, assembly GCF_038994185.2. NCBI lineage: Eukaryota > Metazoa > Arthropoda > Arachnida > Ixodida > Ixodidae > Dermacentor > Dermacentor albipictus. The sequence continues at coordinate 158,131,345 of NC_091824.1, read as the reverse complement.
GCGTCATCGTTTCTTCTTCCCGATCCCGGCTGTTGAAATTTCTCAGCAACCTGTCGTCGCTGGGAGTAAGTGTCGAAGGTCGCATTGTCGGTAAGCGCTCGATTCGAGGCGTGAGCGCCAAGCGACGTCAAGTGCAAAAGGAAAGTGCGGGTTTCTTTAGCATGAACACCTACAAGTGCCTAAATTGCATGAACATGCTTCCAAGTGCCTAAATTGGCATAATCACAAACAGCACACATAGACGAAAAGTCAGGACGGGGCACACTTACTTTTGCCCAAGACAACGTCAGAACAGTATGCTTGTTCGATCTTATCATCACTCTTAGCACCGATTTACTCATAAAGGTGAACCAAATGTACTGGCGGCATCGTGTCAAGCTTAACTGGTCCATGTAATGCTTTAACTTAATATGTCCTTCTGGTGTGCCTGCGGCGATCATAGAAAGTCACCTGCATGAACACAAGACGTTGCCGCGCCGGACAATGGAGGGTGTGAGTATATATGCATGTGGACCTCTTGACAGTTAACGCTGCCCCTTGCACTTGACTATGCACCACACGTGATTCCAAGTCACGACCACGTGTCAAATGTCTGCATGTTGTCTTTGGCGTATGGTCGAAGTGATGAAACAGACCAGGCCGGAGTGTGAGCGCGCTAGAAGAGAGATCAACAGCGAATTCTCGAAGATATTTATTCAACAAGCTCTAAGTAGTAGCACTCCGGTCTGGTTTGCGTGGCCGGAAATTTATGTTCCCGGATGTAGAAATGATACTAGGAAGAACGTGCAGGGCAACACGCGGAAAGCACATTATCGAGGCTCTTGCTGTATTTGAGTTATCTCGTACAACAAAAGTTTCCCAGAAAGTGGTCATAATAATTGTTTCTGAAAAAAAAAATGGTGTAAGTCCCTCTTGCTTCGTAAAACTCTTTTAGTAACGTATTATCTTGAAGTTTCAAAACACAATTAGCCATTAATTGAAATTAGAACAATCTCTTCACGTTTATTTCTAGCCATGGATAATTTTTTGAACAAAAAAACAACCTTTTGTGTGAAACCGAGTTAGTATAGTAGTACCGTTATTTTGTAATTCGTTTTCTGAACTATCGAAAACTGAAAAGTTCCTGCAGCGTAACAAAAACGTTATGCACTAAGTTTCCTGCACTTCAATCAAAATTTTGAAGTATCAAACTAAGCGTGGCGTATACTGCAATGCTTCGGACATTACAGGGTTAAATGAAAGTGGCAACGTTCCTGGTGACTGCCTCCTCCCTGTTTACGTCTCCATAGTTCCAAAGATTAGCGGCTAACTCGCTGCGACGTCAGAGAGCACTAACGACGTTTGTGCGGCCAAATGTCGCTCGCATTTTCTGAACGAATGCCTCTGGGAAGGTGGAGAGCAAAGCTCGCGCGTGCAGCGTCAGCTCTCTACAGCCCGTTTAGCAAACTACTAGCGCTTACGCCTTAACGTTCAGTCCACGGGGCCACTATAGAATGAAGAAAAGAGAGGTCGTTGCGACCACCGACTAGACGATCGTTTTGAGGGAGCGTTTCTCAAGACAGGAAGGAAGGGTTGCCGCCATGGTGACAGGAGAAAGCTACAATTAATCATAGCATGCGTCACGTCGAGGGACGTGGTTGAGTGCCTTGAGACTGGCACGCAATTAGATGGATACGTTTCTCATTCGTCTGATAAAACTGGACGCTTATGTTATTCACGAAAAAAAAAAACGCGGGTTTAAGCACGGTCTCGAAATTTTTTTATGCACCTGGGCTGTGTGGCAAGTCATGATTGCTGCACCCTTCTTCGCGTCAGCACTCGCGTTCATTTATCCTTGCTCTCAACTCTCAGCCCCTTTTGCGCACTTTTCCCAGGGTATCCAAATTGAAATGTATTCTGGTTAACCTACCCACGTTCCCCTCTCCTTTAATATCATTCTCAGGTCGTGGGTGCAAGGGCACAGGTAATAGCTACTTACACAGTGGAGCTTCGGCAATTTGTTTGCGTGGCGGTGTTACTGGTCGCATTTTCGAAGTTTTATATTACGAGCTTCCGAAGCATATGCGCTCTGTTTTTAGATGCGGCATCAGCACACCGACGTGATCTGAGCTTTGCCTTTTACGTTTTCCGCTCCAAGTGGCGACAATGGGGAGCACAGTGGCAACTTGCGTGCGTGCCGTCGATCACGCTGGTGCTCTTTGTTAAATGCAGTACAAAGGCGTTTTTGTTATTGCGATAGCAATTATATGGATATTCCAAGCGGATTTTTGCTGTCGCCGTCGGCGAGTTGTTCCATATAAAGTCCAAAGGGGTAACACCGTCACCGCGCGTCGTATGCTATATGTGCGAGTGAAAACACGCGAAGGAAGCGGACGATCGCAGATCAATCTGGCGCGCGCGAAGGAGGAAAGCGGAGAACAAACGTGCCGTCTTACGCCGCACGAGAGGCCGTGGTGGGAAGGGAGGGAGGGGCGGCGGCGCTGTGCTCCGGCAGCAACCAGGCCTTTCGCGACCGGGCGCAAGGGGAACTCACGGTGTGGACTCAATCTCGCGCGTCTCAATATAGAAGAAAGCGGGTAGGAAGCGCGAGAGGAAGTTGGGGGTGCGGCTTCGACTGTCTCAATAAGCGCGTACTTTACACGCCCGCGCGTGGCCCTGCGTTCCGTATATTGAAAGCGATCTGCAGACGGCTCCCATCTTTGTGCGCGCCGTGTTCTCGCCACTGTTGCGTTGAAGTGATAGACCACCCGAAGGTTACTTCGTTCGCTGCTGCTGCAGCGTTTACTCACACCAGCGTTTTGACAGCTAATGTTCGCGCTCATAGAGTGTGATGTGATCATGTTTGCTTGTGCGCGCTGACACCATGCGCATTAATTCAGTTAGCAAGCGAATGTTTCCGAGTTTTCTACTATCCTTACTTCGTACAGCTTCTTTCTTGCTTTTTTTATTGATTTATTTAAGACAATATTCAGGTTGTGTTAAGGAACACGGCTAAAGGCAAACGTTTTTCTCTTAGCCAACTAGTTTATATAGGTTAATGTCGAGAGCAAAACACTTTCAACAGATAGTCAACTTTCATGCTAGTGGCCTATCAATCGGAAAAACAGGTTTGAAGGTAAATTTCAGGATTTAGCTTGAACAAGGACTGCATCTAGCCCAGTGCTCTGCCAGAGACCATGGCTCAGTGAACAATTCAACAACGTGATTGCGCAAGTATCCTAACATCGACATTCAAACTTCAGATTAGAGGTCCGTGCATGGTTTGTGCTCGTGGAAGGCTCATTTCGCAGCTTGGGAAGGAATCATCCAAAACAGAAAAAAAAAAAAACGGCTGTAGGAAGCGACTGCTCTGCGTGCAGTGCCTTCACATACACTTTGATTAAAAACGCAAGAGCGGTGGACATGCCGGCGATCCGCCCCAACTAGCGCGGAAGCTTCAGCAAAATGAGCCGGGCATCACTAATTCACGTCTGAGCAAGCAGCCGCATCAGGCTCCTGGACGAGTCCCCTTTTCGCCCCCCGCCGAGTCCCGTGTCACAAAGTAAACACGATCCCGCCCGGCAGAAAAACACGTATACGCATAACGTCGTGGTGCGCCATGCTGCTGCCTCGTCTGCTACTGCATTTTCGAGCTTTCCCTGTTTATGTATTTTACGGCGGCGCGACTTGTTTGCACAAGCTGATGGCACAGTGTATCCCCTGATATGAACTAGAAATGCCCGGATGATTGCTGACAGGCAGAAGGCGCGCAGTTTGGTGCCCTTCATTTCGCCTTAGCTGAAGTGTTCATCTCTGCAAGTTTTAGCAAAGCCCTTAAGGTCTTCAGTGCTGAAGCCATTTAAGGACATGCGATTTGTGCCAACGTCTTTGAATATTGTAGAACGTAGCATCGCGTTATTGTGTGAATTTTTCTCAATTTTTTTCTCTTCTTTCTCCTTTTATTCCCTTTACCCCGTTCCCCAGCACACGGTAGCCAGCCGGTACTTACACTTGCTAACCTCCTTGTCTTTCCTTTCCCTTTTGTCTCTCTCTCTCTCTGCAAGCTCCTTTGTTTTTTCTCGATTTTACATATATTATTCTAGTGATAAAATCGCTGGCGGTTTTCATTATCAGTATGTTATGTTTGTTTGTCTTTTGCTGAAATTCTTGTTTCTCTGTTTCTGAATTTACTAAAATATCAGTACATGTAGGTCATTTTGTTGACTGCACGTCAAGCGCACGCCTCCTAAATAGTTTTATTCGACAAATACTGGGTTACCTCTTTGTGTATCAATGGTAAATATGAAATATAGATTGAATGTCAGTGGTAATACGTATGTAACTTGTATACCTTGGTTTCTTTCTTACGCAGAACAGCGAGATAAAAACTGTGATATCTAGGCTCTTGGCCGTTTTTGAACATAGGCTACCTAGAAGGCCAGACATTAGCAGAAGCAAGAGGAAAAAAAATAAGTAAAGAAAGCGGCAACTTGGCCAAATACCTAAAATTTGCTATTGAACGTTGTCGAGGCTAACTTGGCAAAAATGGCAAAAATGAAGAATGCCATTAGAGGAGTTATCTACGCTCAGCAGAAATACAAACATTCACACTTACGAAATACACGACCTCCAGACGTGCTGCGAGATACATTGGCGTTTCAGTTAACCATATTTAAAATCGTGCCTTTAGCATTTCGAGCCAATCTTAGACTGGAACGTCGTGGCATTTTTTAGCAGGTATTATAGACTAATATCTCAAGAGTCGCGCTAACCTCGATTTCTGCTTAGCCGACGAAATTGCATACTATTGGGCTTCAATTTAGCACTTGCAGCATGTCTTAAAGTGAACGATTAAAAAGTTAAGTAGCACATGTTTGTTATTTTCAGGATTATTTGAAGGTCTTTTCTTCTTTTCTGGTAGTCTGCCCATAGCCGCATGACACATCTGCAAGAACGGCAAGGAGGACACGAAAAATATCGACCACCAAGAGGGTACCAGCTTGGCTGTAAAAAAAAGGGGAAAAAAACATGGATGCCATGGCGCAACAAGGAACCTACAAAGTATAGTAAAGAAGAAGCGAATCAAAACTTAGCTAATTTCACTCATTTAAAGTGCACTGAAGATCGAGTACTTGTGCATGCATTACTTACAGCAAAATGTGGTGATAAAGAACTAGGGTGGCGGTTTCTTGTCTGCAACAGGTCGAAGGCGTCAGCGTGTCGGTTACGCCACCGTTATTGCTGTAATAATTTTTCAAAGAGATCCAAAATGCAAGTCGAAAATCTAGAGATTTTGAGAAGCTAAAGAGTAAGAACTCTGAACACCAACACACGCGGTATCTTTGTCAGAGTTTGTTATGTACAGCTTCGGCCTCTATGAAGTTTTATAGAACGCCGCAAAGAGCTCACAGAAAGCTATAGACCATGAGGCTGATAACGCTGCTTCGGATGATCCCTTGTCTGAGACATTTTGGCCGAGAATCGGCGGGAATTTTAAGGATATGCTGTTGCGATAGAGTGGCAATTAGTATGCAAGAGACGACGATTTCGGGACCCAAAGAACATTTTCTTTATTACCATGTGTGTGTGTGTGGGGGGGGTGGTGGAGGTAAGTACGTGTGTGATATAGAAGGTATGTATGCTTCGGTGCCCACCAAATACGTGATGAGCTCACGAAATGCCGACACACGCAGGTGAAAACCAAAAGTCGCAAGAGGAGCACCGTCAAATGCGCAATACTCTATACTGCTCATGACGAAATCAGAGAAGCAACAATAGCAACGCATTGCCCCTATATTTTCGCTGCAGTTCTTCTTGCGCACTTCGGCGTCCGGCGGTGCCAACAGCGTACTCCTCCCTACTCGTTCATGAAAGCCGGCGGCACGGGTATGGTCTAAATTACAGGGGACGAAGCAAAAAATCGATCGGGACGGCGCACACGACGCAGTCTTGTATCAGCGGCTCCGCAAGTTATTCGTGAAGGGCTTTAGATAAAAGACACTCGCTTTCCAAGAGGATTGGCTCGGATGCCGTGTGAAGTCCGAAAAAGAAATTGCCGATGTGCTCGGCTATGTTATCGAGCAATGCGCTGCCTATGTCATTTGGGGAAAACAGCATAAATCGGTTAGGAGAGAGAAGGGGAAAAAAAAAGTGGCCAACGGCGTGGCTTCGAGCGTTCTATACACCATGATATTGCACGCATGTGCATATTGCGTCATGAAGGCCGACTTCCATGTATTGATCGTCATATGACTCTGTTTTGTTTGCGCATGTATGACGATGCGTGTGAGAAGTTTTGGAGAGCGGGTGACATAGATCTATTATTCGAAAACGTTATCCCTCCGAACCCCTTCTTGGCTACACGTCGTGCTAAATATGTATAATTGCAGAAACCCACCTTGCGACACACAGCTTTGGTCTAGCTCTTGGTATGAGAATTGGTAATAAATAGAAGCGTCGTGATCAGACAGACTAATTGAAACATGCGACCTAAGAATACAAATTCTAAAAATAATTTATAAATTTACACAATTTATTTTACCGTTACAGCCCGCCTGGTATTTTGTAGCTCTCTCCTTTATAAATTGGAGAATCGTCCACTACCAGAGCAGAAAGTTCTAAGCCAGTGCTTCTAAAGTAACTCCGTGCAGAAACCTATATAGGTGCTGATCAAGTTGTTAAGGTCTGAAGGGCATTCCGACTATGATAACGTTGTCTGCTACCGGTGCATTGTGTATGCGGTTTACTTCGTTTCTGTTACCCACTCTCTTTCTATTATCTTACTCAGACACCTCGTGCAGGGTAGCCAACCAGAACTCCCTCGGTAGCCTGCCTACATTTTTATACGTGATTTTATTCGTCTGACGCCAGACTATTGCAATGGCGTGCGACGGAAGAAACTGTTTCTTCTACCTGCGATGCCGTCACTTGTTACAATATTCCACTTCGCTGAAAGAAATGACACATTTAGTCCGCCGATGCGTGCAGCCTTCTATATATGTTTGTCTATTAAGCATTAGTTGCAGGTCTCACTCTCCTCAGTGAAAAGGCGATGATTGTATTACGCCCGACAGCTAACAGAATGCAGAATTCAGGCATAGTATTTTTGAACGGTAACAATTTCTTATGAGCCTACACGAAATAACTAAATATAGGGTAGATTTTGTTTGGTATGTACATATTTTGGCTGGTAGCAAATATATTTACAAATATCTAAATATTTCAATATTTTTTAAGTCATCGTGAAGAGCACTAGCAGAAGAGCGCCTTAAGAAGAACCACTTAGCCCCTTTGCTAAATGCAAGGAACAATGAAGCTCCTGCTTTGAATGATCCATGCAGTGTAAATTAAATTGTGGGCAGTAAAACACTTATTTTAGGTGTTAATTAACAACTAAATTAAACGGTGGGATTTCTTCTGCAGTCTACCTTCTGCAACTCGTTAGCTAGCAACACAAGCATCGATTGCATGATGTTGCAGCGCTGCCTACACCTGACCTCTTTATCATAAGCATTGATTGATAATGTTTTACAGTCTCCGCTACCTACCCTGCTTCCCAAGTTGTGCACACAAAATATAGGAACTATGTATAAGAAAACCTCACAAAAAAGAACACCTAATAAATTTTTAGGACCCCAACTTGCCTACCAAACTGATATTTTATCTTGATATGAAGCCGGACAAATATCGATGTGTTCAACTACCTTCAAAGGTAATGAACCGTGTGAGCAAGAGAAGGCAAACCTTATAGAATTACTACCTCTCTCGCTTATGCCTTTTGTCATTACGGGGCCACACAGACATTAGGTGGTAGACCCGAATGAAGTATTGTTGCTTTATTGGCGCCTTCAAGAACCCTGCCGCATGAAGTTTTAAATGGAGATTTTGTAGAAAGATAGTCGTAGTTTTCTTACATTAACAATTAAGCTAGGAACTGATCAATGGCATTACTGCAAAAAATTTGATTAGATAGATAGATATAGATAGATAGATAGATAGATAGATAGATAGATAGATAGATAGATAGATAGATAGATAGATAGATAGATAGATAGATAGATAGATAGATAGATAGATAGATAGATAGATAGATAGATAGATAGATAGATAGATAGATAGATAGATAGATAGATAGATAGATAGATAGATAGATAGATAGATAGATAGATAGATAGATAGATAGATAGATAGATAGATAGATAGATAGATAGATAGATAGATAGATAGATAGATAGATAGATAGATAGATAGATAGATAGATAGATAGATAGATAGATAGATAGATAGATAGATAGATAGATAGATAGATAGATAGATAGATAGATAGATAGATAGATAGATAGATAGATAGATAGATAGATAGATAGATAGATAGATAGATAGATAGATAGATGTAGCTCTGTTTTATTTCCATGGTGTGTATTGTCACGTACCGCGCAAGAGTGGCAGACTGTAACCAACGATGTGTGTGCCGTGTTATGTGCTGTCTATCTATTCTCCCCATCTTTCATTCCCCCCATCCCGCTCCCATGTGTAGGGTAGCAAACCGGTTAAACTAAACTGGTTAACCTCCCTGCCTTCCTTCTCCACTTTTTCTTCCTTCCTTCCTTCCATGGTGTATTGGGGGCGAGGAGTTACGGAGTCGCCATCTGTCGGAAGCGCCCCCCTTGTGTAGTATGAGGGATCACGCGGCGCGCTCCTCATAGGTTCCGCTTACGGCGCTCAATAAAAACACCACGCGGCAGCCGTTCCTGGACATTTATGTAGGTGCTCTAAAAAAAAAAGGAAGTTTTTGACTGTCGATATAATAATCTTGGGCAAACGGAAAGCACAGAATTGTTCACAGACGCTATCTCTTTACCGAATACGTACAGTGAACTCCACCGCGCGCGGTTGCTGCGATGTAGTATCCTGAACCAGCCTCTTGCGTGAAAGGTAGGGAAACGCTGAGAGTAAGCTATGTGAAATATGTTCTTATAGTGGGCTGCCTGTATAACCAAATGGAGCATAAGAGAATGAAGTCTCAATGCAGCGATTGCACAGGTTCGCAGCGACCGACTGCGCATCTGCATGCATGTCCGCGCACAGTGTTTTGCTTTCGCTGTGAGCGCGTTTTCGCACCGTGCCGTGAGCTTTAAGCCACAGCATATGAGCATTTCACAGTACACTAGCAACCATTGTTGCTTCGACGCAATCAGAACTGTTCAAAAATAATTTTGTTACTGAGACTTCAACGCCTACGGCAACTGTGATGCGCCGTCGGGACGATTCAACCTTTTATTGTCTTCTAAATTCTTGGACATTTCGATACTATTTCTTAAGATGCGTCGCACTGTATGTTTATTGGTCTTGTCAGCGTGCGATTTCCCTTAACACAAACATGACCATATGCCATGCCTTTTTTTTAATGCGCTTCTTACCGCTCCCTTTCCATTCCAGTGAACTTGCCAGAATCTAGTATCAACAAGTTCATAGACCTAATAAAGGGTCATTACATTAGCCGGGCCACGGGCGCGGGCATGCGTCTCAATGCGCGTTTTCTGCCGCTCACCGAACATCGCGCAGTCCCGGCACCGTAGCAGAAATCTTCCTCGCGTCTGTGCTTGCTGCATACCCAAGTTGTAGCCGATGGCTGTCTGCCAGTTCTAAGTTTCGCCAGCCAAGCTTCATGCAGCTCCTTGCCCTGCGGCTACGTGTGAATAAGGCTGACACCGGGCTCCGTTGCATACGTCCGGCACTGCGACACAGAGCAGTAGCCTAGCTACCATGCTGCACGCCTCCAAAGATAGCCACTACCTATGATAGTAATGTTGTCAACGAGGCACTCAAGGCGGTAAAGCCTCACCACCTAATCAGAACCACGGCGCATGTGGGACTTGGCACACTGTGTCCACACGATCCCTCATGGCACGTCACGCCGACGGTGGGGACAGGTTTTCCTGATAGTTTAGAAAGAGAGGAGCGAAAACAATATAAAATATGTGTACAGTCCAACGGGAGCAGACACCGTTCTATTGTACTAGTTATCCCTGGGAGTGATGGAGACACACGAGACATTGAAACATGCAAAATTATTCGAGATATGGAGAGAGAAGAACGCCGTTAGTAAAGGCGGAAGGAAAGAAAGAAAATCTTTATAGTGTAACACCATTCCCTCGATGCAAGTTTTGGTCATTGCACATCTTGCTCCGATCCGAAACTGTTTCTTTCGTCGCCACATGGTGGCCAGGGGGCGCCTGACAGAAAACTGATGACTCTGGTTCCATTTGTGAGTCTGAAAAAACTAAAAGTTGGCGGCTTAGAAGGACGGTTTTGTTAACGTTTGCGTACGAAGCATACAGAATAACCATCGATACGCAGGAATGATGTCGAAAGAAAGTAAGTTGAGAAAGCAATGGGGAGAAAGGACTGTGTTTTTCGCGCCTGCTGTGTGTGCAAATTCTACTGCAATGAAAAGTTTATGCAATGTCGCTGCTCTCGGTTGTAATGAACTGCCTAGAGCAGGGAAAAAGCAGAAATTATCCTTGGTGGCTATACATTTTTTTAGATTAGCTGTCAGTTGGGCGTGTTGGTAAACGTTCATGTTGAAAAATTTGCCACACTATTGAGTGAAAACGTCAATTTTGCAAGTATGTTCTTGACATTGTTGAAGCTCTCACAATGACGATTGCAACGACAGTTCTTGATTCATCATTACCATCAGTCTATTTTATGTCCACGGTAGGACGAAGGACTCTCCCAGCCATCTCCAACTACCCTTTTCTTGCGCTAAGTGATTCCAACTTCCGCCTGCGAATTTCCTAACTTTATCGCCCCACCTAATTTACGGCCGTACTCGACTGCGTTTTCCTTCTCTTGGCCCCCATTGTGTAACTCTAATGGTGCATCGGTTATATGCCCTACGCATTACATGGCCTCCTCAGCTACATATTTTTCTCTTTATGTCAACTAGAATATTGCCAGACCCTGTTTGCTTCTGATCCACACCGCTCTCTCCTTGTCTCCTATTGTTACGCCTAACATTTTTCGTTTCATCGCTTCTTACGCAGTCCTTAACTTATTCTAGAACATCTTTCTGCGCCATATGTTAGCGCCGGTAGAATGCACTGAATGTACACTTTTCTTTTCAACGACAGCTGCTTGATTGGGGAGATTTAACTCTTTCGTTACCGCACCTATAAAAATCAATCAATTTGATCGACAGCTTTTCTACGCAATTTTGAAAATTTTCGCTGAAATTATTTTACTAGCAACGTTATGCGCTGTCTGCAATGATTACTGAATTTTAACGATTTGTCAGACGACAATTTTTGGCAGGTTGGGGAGGCTGGAAAAATGAAACTTCGACTAGATGTATCGCCGAAGCTAGCGTCCAGTGCTCCTAGCACTTCTTCAATAAAACGACGTAAAATTTCAGCTTTCATCGACTCGGCAGCATAATTTTTAAATGACAGCAACAGTGAAAACAAAGGAGCTTCTGTAGGGTTGTCTAATTTTCCTATACTACGTCTAGGCTGTTTTAATGACGGCTGAAACAGCAGCAGATGCTCATTAGTGTGTGTTATTTTGCTAATTATGCTAAGAACAAGCTCAACTTTATTTTTCGCTCCATGGGTTGCTTTTTTCCGTCAGCGCTTCGACAGTGTATCTAAAAATTAGTACGCTCAATCCTTCACGTCCTGTGAGGTTTTCACTCACACAAGACCAAACAGTCGATTTCAGAGGGACCTTCGACGGAAGCTTGACTAGCAGTCTAATCTTGTATATTTGGAACACCACCTTGTGCAAGCGCCCTTATTCATTACGGTACAACATTGTTGAATGCGCCACGTTACTGTACAGCACTGCACAGCAACAGAACAGAGCATGTGGAAGCTGCAGCGATAGTTGAACTCACATTAGAACACCTTCATTGAACAGGAAAGCTGATCGAATGCAATAATGAAGTATTACTAGGCTTCTGCATGTTCCCTGACCTGACAACCCTTGCTTCGTGAGCCTTAAAGATGCCGTTAAAAACGAGCCAGGTGCCCGCCGCAATGATTTAACACAATTGCTCCCTGTACAGTGGGAAGTTACCCGTCGTCACAGTTACTAAGCTACTGCTTTCCTGCATAGCATGGGTATCACTATGACTAGTATTGACACCAACAGATCTTCATTATAATTTTTCTTGCGTGACCTGAGTTAGAAAAGTTGGGAACTACATGAGCCTGGTGCATATTTTGTATATGTCAGTTTATTTTGCTCTCAGCACTTATACTAAAAGGAAGCAAATTAGTAATATTACTGTTATTCCTTAATGGAGCTTCTTTTAACTTTAACAAAGGAATTCTAAAAAAGAATGCCTAAGCAATTACTACTCTCTACATCCATACATAATACCAGTCATCAGGCCATAACTTCATGTATCGTAGTATATGCTGCGACTACTACGTCGTGAAATAAAACGTTCAAACATAAAAGTACGAAAAGAAGCATATTTCTAGCGGCAACGAAAGAGTTAACTTATTTGGAATTGAAAACAGGGCGAGAAACGTAACATCAGTAGAAGAAGGACAGAGACACGGCACTGACCCACAACAAGATTTATTCGTTAAAAGGGCGCAATATATACTCCGGCAGTCTATAACAAAAAGAGGAAGTGACCATGAAAAATACGATAAAAAGAATAGCCTATCAGACGCCGTCACTGTAAACTGTACAGATTGCGCGCGCAAACATACAAAGCCAAGAAACATGTAAATCAATTTCTTCGTTAGATAAAGCGATCGAACACCTGCCAACACACATGTTGCCTAGCCTAGCCATTTCCAAATTCTCGGGAATTTCTCGAGTACGCTGGTCCAAGTGACGTTTTAGAACGTCACCACACTGAAAATCGGGCGTGCAGCCGCAGTCTCTGCAGTGAATAACAAGATGGCTGGATGTCGCCGAGTTTGCGTTGTAGGCGTGCTCCCTTAGCCACACATTTAAACAACAGCCTGTCTGGTCCATATGCCGCTTGCCGCATGACAGGGGTAGGGAATACACCACCCCTTCAGTGCAAGGGACGAATTTTAAATTCCAAGTATATGCGTCACCAACTCACAGAAGCATCTACATTAGCAGCGTTAACGTACTAATTGTACAGTTAGTTTGGCGTACCTCTCTCTCGCTGTCTCTGTCTCTATTGTCTTTCTCCTTCTTTCTTGTTTGGATATGTGTGCATCTAGAATTCATTCTAACGGTATCGTCGATAAAGAAATTTATGAAGCCAGCGTTATCGCGAAAACGTATCGCATGCCTGTATTTGAAACTTTTTAACCAGATTCTTAAATTGCGTAAAACAACAAACAGCTTACGCACAATGTCTCTTATGACGAGCCTCGTAAATTCAGTGAAGAACTATAAAATTATTGGAGCTTCAGCGAACACTCACGAAGAAGAGACTTTAACGTGCTTCAAACACAGGTTTTGTCCGATCTCTGCAAGAAGCAAAGCAGAGGATTCAAATATTGGCACGAAACGAAGAAATTAGCATATTTACAGAAAGATCCAAAGAGAAAAAAAACATGAAAAAGGAATCAACAGGTAAGCATTGCATAAAAACAGGAAGAACATCAAGCAGCAAGCTACATTTAAGAATATCAAGTTCCTGGAAATTCCAAGGTTTAAAACGCACATCGGAGCCAATATTGCGGATTGTGGTTTGACGTAGAACTGCCCAGCAGTGCAGTACAAATATGTACCAGCGAAAATTTAAGTACGCGTAACCAACGCATACCATAGGTGAAAAACGATCCCTAAGGCAGAAACAAAAATAGCTCGCATATGGAGGCGTGACAGTAAAAATGCGCAAAGCATAATGTTGTCAAAATAAGAAAAAAAAAAGGCCAGGCTGAACAATGCCGAGTTTACGAGACCCCCAGGAGAGTTATTTGAGGCATTCGTCTTGAACAGAGGGGGATAACTGTTCGGTGGGAAGCACGCATACTAAAAGAAAGCTCAACAGTGCCCTGGTTGCCTGCTCAGGCACGTTTTCTCGGCGCCTTCGCTGATTCGCTTTAGCTACGCCGTCGAGGCACAGAAAGTGTCTGTTCGAAATAGCAGTGCAGACCGGCATGCACAGGCACTTACAGAAGCGCATAAACAGCGCACCTTGTCTTTGCTGCAAGCTTTTGAATATAGCAAGAGTGACCCTGCAACAAATGCTAGTGTGGCGAATGTGGGAAAATTCTACCGATAGGAAATTCGGCGAAGTTAACAGTGTGTTGCGGATACCTGTTGATGAAAAGCCTATGCATTAAGCGCTGCAGAATTAACTTTTGAAATAAATGCAATGCTGAAATTCTACTCGGTCAATACGTATGGCAGATAAAATGACGGACATTCACATTTTTATTTAGAAGACCCTCACAGGCCTACGAAGAGGCATAGGGTGAGGGAGGCATATAGCGCAAGTTATAAAGAAAAAGATATAATAGGTAAAAAAATATCGGTGCAAAAGAGGATTCAAATACTGGAACAAGACGAAGAAATTAGCATAATTACAGAAAGATGTCAAGAAGAAAGAAAATAAGCGAAAAGGGAATGAACAGTTAAGCATCGCATAAATAACAGCAAGAAGTATTATATGCAAGCAGCAAGTTACTCTTAATTGAGACTTTATACACTGTATAATGTAAAAAAAAACACACATGGCTTAACGCGTTACAATGCATTGTAACGCTGAGCAACGCAACGGGAGGGGCAAGTATCCGTGCACCAACTCAACCCTACGCACAGTGTGGAGAAAAATGTTTGACCAAATTACTGTAAAAGGCATCGTGATTTCTGAGCGAAGGAATGCTATCCGGAAGGCTGTTACAGAGACGGATAGCGCGAGTCAGCGGTGAAAAATATACGTGGGCATGGCTGAAATTATTGTGCGATATGCGCGATGTGAAGACGTCGTGTTTCAAGCATGGTAGGGATAATCCGTCAGAGTGAATGAATTTACGGAATAATAAGAGCAATGCAATATAACGGCGAGTGCTCAACGACTGCAACAATAGTTCGGCTTTTATTTGCGTTATTTGTGTTAAACATTACTTTAGTTTTCTGCAGAATAATTTTTAAACCCACTCTTCTGCTTTGCCTCTCCAGGTCAGTGAGCATGCATTGCAATTGGTCCCCTGAGTTACTAAGCAAGGCAATATCATCAGCGAATCGCAAGTTACTAAGGTATTCTCCATCAACTTTTATCCCTAATTCTTCCCAATCGAGGTCTCTGAATACCTCCTGTAAACACGCTGTGAATAGCATTGGAGAGATCGTATCTCCCTGTCTGACGCCTTTCTTTATTGGGATTTTGTTGCTTTTTTTATGGAGGACTACGGTGGCTGTGCAGCTACTATAGATATCTTTCAGTATTTTTACATACGGCTCGTCTACACCCTGATTCCTTAATGCCTCCATGACTGCTGAGGTTTCGACAGAATCAAACGCTTTCTCGTAATCAATGAAAGCTATATATAAGGGTTGGTTATATTCCGCACATTTCTCTATCACCTGATTGACAGTGTGAATATGATCTATTGTTGAGTATCCTTTACGGAATCCTGCCTGGTCCTTTGCTTGACAGAAGTCTAAGGTGTTCCTGATTCTATTTGCGATTACCTTAGTGAATAGTTTGTAGGCAACGGACAGTAAGCTGATCGGTCTATAATTTTTCAAGTCTTTGGCGTCCCCTTTCTTATGGATTAGGATTATGTTAGCGTTCTTCCAAGATTCCGGTACGCTCGAGGTCATGAGGCATTGCGTATACAGGGTGGCCAGTTTCTCTCGAACAATCTGCCCACCATCCTTCAACAAACCTGCTGTTACCTATGCTAGACTGGAGGCTGTAATTATGATAAATGAAACGACTTGCCCTATTCTGGATTATTTCCAATGCTTCAGTTAGGTATTGCCGGAGTGGAGACCAAATGGGAGACGCGTACTCAAGCTGGTGTCCCCCGAACCTTAAGTAAGCCATTTTACACGAGGCAGATGGAACACTAGACAAGTTCCGGTGCAAGAACCCTATAATGATTTGGATGCATTGGCAGAGACACACGTAATGTGCTCAGACCATGATAGGTAAGGTGTAAGGCGCTCGCCAATATACTTATATTGTGCAGTCGGGGATGTAATATTGTAGTTAATGTGGTAGATAAACTGCGAATTAACGGATTTACGGGTGAAAGACTTTATTTTACACTATGATACGTTTAGCGTCATGAGCCATGTAGTACAAGACTGGTTCACTATCTCTAGGTCTCGTTGGAACGCTATATGATCATTACTGTTGGTTATTGGACGGTAGGTTATGCAATCATCGGCGAATATTCGTATGCAAGACGATATGTTGTTAGGCAGATCATTTATGTAGAATAGAAACAACAGTGGCACAACAGAAGTAACGTTACATTTGGGGGAATTGAAGTCATTAACAGAGGTAAATTGCTCTCGATTAGACAGAAAGTTACGTAGCCATGACATTGTACAGGAGCCTAACTTTTAACGCAGATAATTTCGATATGAGGCGTTTATGTGCCACACGATGAAACGCTTTAGAAAGGTTAAGGAATAAGCAGTCAGTCTGTAAGTAGTGAGTCATGTTAAGGTGGATATCTGTTGTAAGTTCGAGTAACTGTGTCTCGCGCGAAAAGCCTTTTCTGAAACCGTGTTGGTTGCGAAAAAAAAACTGCTAGATTCGAGAGGGCTATAAATATGCGAAGCAATGATATGTTCGAGCAGCTTGCAACAATTGCAGTTAAGCGATATTGGCCTGTAATTTTCACTCGAGTTTTTACTTCAATTTTTGTAAATCGGTACAACTTTTGCTATCTTCCAGTCGGAAGGAAGCATACCAGACATTAGGGACTGCCTGAATATATAAACCAAAATTACATTTGAAACAGAAGTGGTATTTTTTAATCTTAGAATTTATTCCATGAATGTCACAAGAATACGCCACCTTAATCTACCGTTCTTTTGAACGGTAGATTTTAGGCACTTTACACATTCAAGCTCATCTACTTGTACATTAAAGAGCGGAGTTGAGCTATTTTTTGATGGCCTTCACTGAGGCCCAGTGGGAGACGGCCAACCTTAGTTTTATTAACAGCTAGCCCATTTCGCAATTACTTTTTTTTGTTCCCCTCCCCATCGCTTCCATAACACTCCAGCAAGGTTCGCTGTACATGCTCGCAAAGCTTACTACACCAGACAATTAGTCGGCTGCCCGTACATAGGTCAAGTCCCACGAAAATATCATTTAAGTGGACAAGCCATCTTTACAGGGCTGACTACTTGAATGTAAGGAAGGCACTAAAAAGAGCCTGCAGTCATACAGCACTACGTAAGATAGCCGGGGTGATATGTAGGAACACATTATAAGCTACGGAATGTGGGTGGCACATGAGAAAACGACCTTAGGAACAAAAAACAGTGCGACTTCTGTACAGGACCGCAAACTACAACATGCACCTGACGCGCGCTGCTTGTAATAGTATACATATCAGATGGACAAACTCGTATCAAGCGTAATTAGGTAACTGATTAATACTCAAAGCTACAGCTATAATTCCTCACTCTGAACTTTCGATTTACGGCATGAGCGAATGCAACACAAAATGTTTACGGAACGCGCAGAGTACGCCACCACCCCCAGCATGTACACCATAGGTAATGCAATAACGTGGACTGCATGTGCACAAACAGCTAAATTAAACACGTATAGGAGTCAACGCTCCGCTTCAAGTCATCGTTAGCGCACGTAAACGTTTACATAAAATGAGCCAGGCATTCGTTATTCAGCAGGCTTGCACCGTCCGGTGTGGGCCCCTCCTTTGTGGTCGCTGCCACTGTGCGTCCTCTCGAAACATTTCCGCTTAGCGCAGAACCGGCATGTTTGGGGAGGAGCTCGGTACAGGTGTGCACTCGCTAATTTCTTTCTGACAAACAATGCCGATACTTCTGCTTAACAATTTCTTTTCCGGATGTACATAAGTAAGCAGAGTGCTCCTACGGGGGACACTGCTAGTGGCGGAGGCTTTTATTCTCATGAAAACGGGTTAAGAGGCTTCAAATAATATGTTCGTCTGTTGTTGCTTGTTTCAAAACAGCGACGAGTTCGGTATTTATGCGTAACGTTTATTTTCATGATTTTACTTGCTTGTTGATTGTGCTCTTGAGCAACTCAAGGTGTCTGTTACTAGCTCACGCCATTTATTAACGAAAATATATAGTAAACAACTCTTAAAGCATTGACTCAAAAGCAAAACCTTTGATAGATAAGTAGAAAGCATCGGTCAATATGCAAATGATTTCCTTCCTAGAAGACAGCCGCTGTTATCATTTTTGAGGGGCTCAATAAAGGAAAGCGCCCACGGCAAAAAAAAAACGTACCACGTGAGTAGGTGCTTGCCTGTCGCCCCGTTTGTGCCATCTGGGAAGCATATCATGGATTATTTGTCTTACACACAGTCCGAACGTCTCAATAAACACATGAAAAAATGATGGATGAGAGGCAGTAGCCATTGTCTTGGATTCATTAGCACCCGCTGCGAAAACTTCCTAGCGCCTTACGCAGTCTGGCAACAGCAAAAAATGCTCACAGAGTTTGAAGAATTGTCATGCGCAATTTATTGCCATACCCCACTACTTCATTTGCTCCGCTGCTCTAACAGAGAGACTATCTTGGCAAAACTCAAAGCCAAGACCATTGT
The DNA here is from genome assembly GCF_038994185.2 of Dermacentor albipictus. Classification (NCBI taxonomy): domain Eukaryota; kingdom Metazoa; phylum Arthropoda; class Arachnida; order Ixodida; family Ixodidae; genus Dermacentor; species Dermacentor albipictus. Next base: position 158,112,632 of record NC_091824.1, on the reverse strand, counting down.
CTGTGATCCATTTTCGTTGCTTATGGTCTACACACACACCCTATCTGCATGCAGCATTGATCATTCGATCGAAGCACGCTTGAACATGCAGTCGGTATGCTGGCACCACGGCTAGGAATCGAACACACCCCTTCGTAATCAGCAGCAGAACTCTAGACCAGTAAGCCACTGTGGAGAGTCGTTAGACGTTTCCCATTGGGAAACATTTTGGTTGTACTTTACTATAATAAATCGATGAAAAGACAAATTTCGCATTTTGACACCAAGAGCCTATGCGTCCACGTACATGAACACTGCCAAAGCCGAACTTAGTTGTTCTGTACAGGTTGTATGCTCATTTAAAGATACGAGAAAGAAGCTGCATATTTGCTAACTCAGGTTATCGATATATCCATCAACATGGAAATAATGAAGCTCTAGCAAGCATGAATTCTTTGTTCTTCGTTGATAAACAATCACCTTCATGCTGCAGATCAAATATATGACGGCTAGCAGACGAGATGGAAGTTTTGCAATGGGCTTCAAGATGACGCTAATGAAATTCGCTGGCTTCATTAGACCAATGCAAACAGGCTAGAAATCTTCTCACGCTACCTTCGTGGGAGGTAAACAAAACTCGGTACTTGATTGCTGTCTCGCAACGGTAACTTCAACAACAAGTGCAGCTCAAGAAGAGTCTCTGAGGCCTTTGCCAGATAAATCGAAATGAAGTAGGCATGGCGGAACCACGGAAACCAAAGGGACGCTGTAAATATCCTGTGTGGTTGTGCTACACGTGTTGTAAGCTACTATCTTTATTGCACAAGAAATATAGCGACACTCGTCTCCGTGATCTTGTGCTTTTGGTGCTATTCAGTTACTTGCTTTCCACAACGGGTAGCCGAGAGCTAGTGGCGGTCCATACTGGTCCACACTGACAACGACAACTCTCGGAGACGGCTGAGTTACGAAGCGCGAGTGGTTAGATATATACAGCTCCGCAGTTTCATGACGCTATTGTTATTCGGATATGGCCTTTGTGTAGCCTTGGTCTGATTTCTGTAGAAAGCTTCAACAAAGTTTTCATCGCTAAATCTTTTTTTAATGTTTGCTTTATTGTTGAGAACAAAGCGCGAAAATGAATTTTATTTTGACATCACACATTTTTATGTCTTACATATATGCCTGGCAGTTATGACGTCGTTTGTATAAACTAGTCACGATCCCAATCTTGACACGGCCTTTGTGTCACATAGTGCGAGCGCAACATAAAGCCGGACATTGATTCTGGCGCAGCGACGTAACTTCGGCAGTTTGTTGAGAAAAGATTAACGCTTTAAAAAACGAAGTTTGAGAATCCGTAACGTCAAGCTATAGTAACAGTCCAAGTGCAGAATTTATTTAGGTAGTTTGGATTTAAGTAGATTGGATTTAGCGTAGAAAAAACCGAATAATTTCGAGGTCATAAAATAATTATCACAATCATGAGGTTTAAATACAAAATAAGCTAACCTGTTCCAATAGCAATGCGTACCGATTGCTTTCCTGCGCCCAATGGCATGCCACTGTGACCACCATCGCGTCAGATTCGAGTGGCCTGATAGTTTGTTCTATTTTACAGTCTGTAGTTTGAAACGAACATATGCGGCACTTTAGAATACTCGCAATATAAAACGTACAAAATACCTTCATGTGTGCGACTGAGCTTCACTCATATCGAAGCGTTTTTTTCGGTATTGCCGCTTTTCTTTCCTTTCACATTCACTAGCACACGCTATAAAGGATGATCACTTTTAAGTTTTATGTAATGTTAAAAATCGTCGGTGGCAGGTAACATAATTCTAGCCCTTGAGCTGAATTATTCAGAGAGGTGGGCGTTACTTGCACGAGGAATTAAAACTCGTGCTCAACTAATTAAAAAACATTCACTGACTAACGTCTCCATGAATTACTTTATGGCCCAGATTACAATTTAAGAATTACGGCCAGTCAGCTTGCAAGGCGTATTCACTTGGATTTAATTCCCGGAATGACACACGTTAGGAGATACGCGCCATCAAACTTGCCGTAAAAAAATACGTTGTTGTTTCGCTTACTATTTTACAGAAACGCTGTTTTATGCATTGAAGCCCAAATGTACCCGGAATGCCCCTGTATGTCATCCCACACGTTGGGCAATAATATCTCGTAACTTGTGCCATCCTGGAAAATAATTTCAAGTGAATAGGTCTTGCAAACTCACCGGCTACAATTCGTAAATTACAACATGTGCCGTAAAGCAATGAATTAAGAAGCTAATTAGTGGATATTTGTTAATCAGTTGAATAGGTGCTTGAATTTCTCGTACTGGTGATGTCCCTCTCTATGAATAAGACAGCTCAAGGACAAGAATTATGCCATCTGCCACAGGGAATGTCAAACAATTCCGCATAACTTAAAAATAATCTGTATATCCTGAGATTGCTTTGCCTTGCTCTTACGCATCACACCAGATGCGTAACTTGAGCAATATGAACATACTGCAGCGGGCTAATGCACGGCAAGTGGGTACGAATCCTTGGCGGCACATTCGGTAGGCTGTCAGTGCTGTAGGTGGTGGCGTATAAGCAGTCAGGTGTCGCATTCACCGACAAAGACGTGCGCTGAGTCCTTTGTGGTTGACTTTTGGGCAACACAAACGTGAGACTTGAAAACTTGCTGCTGAAATGCCTAACTTTCTACCGATGTGGATGTGTGCTGTTGATTAAGTTCCAGCTACCTAATCTCAGTCTAATGGCGCCTAATCATGTCTTGTATTTGAAAGGTTGTGCTCAGTTCACAATTTTGCGCTTGAATTCTTGTCAACCAATGGACTATACTGTTGTCTGTGTGCTCGCAGTGTGCTCGTTTTGTGATGTGTTGTGTGCCTTCCTCTCATTTTCTTTTCAAGGCGAAAGCCTTTCTAGGCTCATGGTGAAATTTGTGTCAGCAGACCTAACCATCGGCGTGTCGGCCGAAGCGTCATCAGGCCATATAAGACTGATTAAAGAATGAAAAATGACTGATAGTGACAGTCAGTGACTGATAACTGTATAATAGAAATTGGTAGATGTTAATAATGACTAGTAATGACTAATAATGACTACTAATGACGTGTAATGACTACTTATAACTCCGAAGTCATCAATATGTCTAAAGACGGGTTGCAATGACCAAAATTGATTACAAATGACTAAAAATGCTTACTAGTGAGCAGTAATGACTAATGATGACTGAAATGACTTGTGATGATTAGTAATGACTATGAAAGAACCAATATGTCTAACGACAACTTGTAACTACATTTCATTAGAAATTACTAAAATGCTTAGTAATGACCAGTAATGACTAATAATGACTACTAATGACTTGTAATGATTACTAATGACCATGATATGACCAACATGTCTAACGACGGCTTGTAATGACCACAATCGATTACAAATGACTACAAATGCTTAGTAGTGAGCAGTAGTCACTAAAAGAAAGAAGAGAAAGAGAAGAGGCAAAGAGAAAGAGACGAATGATACGAGGAGGAAGAGTAGGCTTTCGCCGTTTACCTCTTAAGAGATATCTTAAGAACACTGTAATCTTTTCTTTAACTCCTTCCTTTGCACATAGTTGCTAGTCGAATATACGCAGTGACCCACGTTGTTGTCTACTGTTATCGACAGCACGACAGCGAGCACATGTAAAGTGGCGAGAAGAGGCCAAGAAAGCTTCAAGATAAGCTCATTAGAGAGAGAAACTACTGTTATAATTCTACAAGGACCAGATTTCCTATATCGGCCTTTATGTAGGCACAACTTACTCTTATTTGCGGTGCACTTGTTTTCTTGTGAACGATATCTAGCCAGCCAACTGACATGAACGGAGCGCCAGCTGGCGCTACGCCGAAAACAAGCCAGCCGTATAGAGCGAGCATAAATGAGGCTTCGTTGTCGACAGCAGGCCTTAAGCAATGATCGCGGCTCGTTAAAGACTACCGCGACAGTTCCGCTCCGGGCGCCTTCCCTCACTCGTGTCTCCATCGCTTAGCCGCCTGCTTTAACGCTCATCGAACCTTTTCTCCGTCGCCATCTCTCGGTCGCCAGTTTTGACGTTCTCCAGCTATTGTCTGTCCCTTCCGCCTTTCTGAACAGTCGACAGGGACGGTCTGAATAGAGCCGATCTGGCGGGCGAGTCCGCTTCTATTATGCGACTCTTTTTGAGCGCATGCGTGGCGCACGAGGCGTGTGTGCCAGCTGAGGTTTTTGTAGTGAACGCGTCCCTACGGGTTTGTGATAAACGACTCAAGTGCTAGTGGGAAAGGGCGTGCGGAGTGGGAATGTGAATGCGCGCGCTCCATTTTCGGTGACGAGTGAACGAAAAGTGAGCAGTACCGTCAGCAGAAGACAGAAGAAGCTGAACATGTAACCTAACCTACATAACTGCACCAAACGTAGCGTTCGATGTTGAGAGATTAAGCAAAATAGCATAAACGAAAAGGGTAACAGAATGTCGATTGCATGTCACGCAGATGCTCCCAGGGACGCCTTTGGCACCGGGAAGAGGCGAGCAGAAAGAAAGAGAGCGGTCTAGAAGGATCATCTCTTCAGCCTGCCCCGACACACACGTCCAAGGCACATGTGGATTCTATATTCAACTTTTGAACATTCACTGAAATGAAACCACGTTGAGCTCTCAAGCGCTAGACCACAAGAATTCGATTCTGTATACACGTCCGTGTGTGTGTACGCGGTTGTATGCGTGCGCCCATAACCCCTTCACCCCCACCCCCCCGTTTTCCGTTCGGGTTTGCCTTCACAAGAGAGAGAGAGCGAGAGAATGAAGAGGAAAGGCAGGGAGGTTAACCAGATATGAGCCTCCGGTTTGCTACCCTACACTGGGGATGGGGGATAGGGGTTAGAAAGATGACAGAGAGGAAAACGCAAAAAAAAGAAAAAAAAGGAACGTGCACACATGGAGACACACACACAAAAGGCATTCCAGTTAAAGTCGTTCACACAGGCCGGTAGATCACAAAAAGTGCAAAAGCGCTTGCACGGCCTTCTTCTGTGACGGTAGGTCCTTTCGATGTTATAGAATTCTTTTTTCGGATAGCGGTTGGTCGTCCAGTTGGTCAAGTTGGACTGTACTGCGAGCAGGCGCACAAAATATGACCAATTGATTCTTCACGGCCGCTTGTCTTCACAAAATTTATTCATCAGCCTATGGCCTACGCAAGCGGTTGCTAATCTTGCGCCCCGGATTTGGAAACTAGACAATTCGGCTGAACTATCTGGCGCTTGTTGATCCGACTCTGAAACCGGCTACGACGAATGCGTCAGTATCCCAAGGATCGCGCTCAGGGTGAGATCTTAGCACCTTCATTGCTGCTCAGTTATGCCAGACGAATCAGCCGGAACGAGCCATTTCCTTTTCTTTCTTTTTAGTTGCAACAAAATTTAGCGGAGTCTTTATGGCCCCGCTTCGTTTCGTGAAGCGGTGTCACACAATTTCTCAATTTGATAAATGACACGAGAAAATTGTCCTGCATCTTGAATACACACGCCGCGTGCGGCGTGCCATAAGCTTGGTCGATGTAAAAGCGTCATTTGTAAGTGAAGCTCAAGGTGAAGCTTCTGCGAAGCCATCATAATACGACACTAGAGAAATATAAAAAGAAAGACAAGAAATGGTACTCACGTAAGCTCCTCTGAATAACAGCCTGAAATGATTAGGGTGGAAATTTCGAAAATGAAAAGAAGCATCCGTGACCTCTATATCGGCCCGAGAAAGTTTAAGTATTGCGCCAGTTTAAGTGCATCCCTTCGCGAAGTGCGTCGAATATCCTAAAACGCTTTCAAGCCAGAGCCACGCGTTTGACCTTCGGAAAGTGCAGCGGTTGGATCACATGTGGTCACGTCAACACGTGGCGAAAGCAGAAAGCATGAGTACTGCTTTCCTGCGTAACCCATTTAAAGAACACAACCTGCCCTTAAAAGAAAAGTTTCTGGCTTTGTGCCTCTTATTCCGCGGTGGCTTCATATGTGAAACACACTCACACGCACACACACGCGCGCACGCACACGCACATGCATGCAAGACAAAATAAAATCAATGGCCTGAACTTAAAGCGGGTTGGTTTATGAAGCTTATTTCCTATATTGTATATTCTCATACACTGTGGCTCTTTAAGGAGTGCAAGGTGGAATATTACTAGCTGCCGGCAAATACTCCGACCGAGTGCCAATGGAGCCCGTCGCATCACATACAGACAAGACTAGCGGTGAGAGCAAAATTGAACTGGGTGTAGCATTCTTTCTTTATGCCCCTTAACGCTTTGGATTTGAGCAGCCTCTCCGATTCTAAGCTGCAAACTTCGGCAAAAGTATTGTATGCTATGACAACACGTGGGCGTAAATGAAACCAAGGCTACAATTATTTGTATTTGACGATCAAGCACCCTGCCCTGCAGAACGGAAGTTGGCCAGAAGGGCATGTAGTGTTAAATTAAAGAACTCTTTCGATGACAATTTTTACTTCAGGCAATCATGTAGAACACCTGCTCTAATGAAATACGCTCACCTTGTCTTGCTGATAGCGGTATTTATTAATGACGCACAAATAACCGATGTCGGCTTTGTCCTATTCCAAACGTTCTACAGTATGCCTCATACTGGTGATATCCAAATATCAACTTAGTTCGCAAATATTGTAGCAGGGATTAAACAGGTGAAATTGTTACCCATTGGGGAATAACTATATATTTTTTAACGTGATCAGGATATATCAAGGTAACTTGAATTATATTCGCAACGTTTGAACATCACATCTTCAGCTGTTAAATTTGATCTGTGTTCCTTATTTTGATTTGAAAAAAAGAAAGACCCAGCAGCTTGGAGTCAGTGACTGCGCTCACTGACATGACTGACAAACAAAGTCATGCAACTAAAAGAACGTTTACATAATCAATGCTCAACACTCAACACTGGCCTTCACTTGAACACCACTGTGCACTGTGGCACGTGTTATCGGTTAGATGGTTGAATTTTGAGTTGTCGGTGCCGTCAGATGCGTGAGTCAGGGACAACTCCCCGAAATATGTCACGCTTGGACAGCGGAACATACGGAAGGAATTTTGAGTAACTTGAGATTGAATTCCGTATTCAGTCAGTCACTACGCTGCGTGGGTTTCCGTACAGATAATTACTCTTCCAGCTTGCAAATCTGAAAAAGTTTCTTCCTGTCTAACCATTTTTCTAAGAAATCAAAGATATCGTTCTGACTTTGTATTCACCAGACGATGCAAAAACTCTTTCCGAATGCAAGTGCCTTTATCACTGACGAGGTCAGAGCGTAGAACACCGGCTCTGGATATGTCGATATCGAAGGAAGTAAAATATTCAGGAAACGTCGTTTGTTGCAGTTGGGTCATTTAAACAGACGTTTACTTCTTAACAACTTCTTTAAGTTTGTAAGTTGAGGCCACACTTCGAAAGCATTCCTACCTAGTGTAAACGCTTTGTCCATCTTGTTTACCAGCTGCGTTTATAAAAAAGAGGTATTCAATCTCCCTGTGAAGAGGAGTACTCATTCTGAGTTTTTCAAAAATACCGACAGAAATTTCGCATTCGGTTCATGCCACGTCTTGCTTTGAATAGAGGTTGCTCTACATAAACAACCGTGCATACTTTTTTTCCAAATTTTAAAGCATCTCCTTGTATTTCGTTTTAAAGTTACGTTGCGGTGGTTCACCGTGAACAGGAGACAACAATACGTTGAGCAAGACGGCGAAACAGCTTGATGCAAAAACACCAGACAAGGACGTCTTCTTCGACTCTGCATTTTCACCATTCCCAATACAGGGAGTCCGTTAAAGCTTTGTCCTCATCTTCGTCTGCAAGCCTACATAGAGCTCGCGTCAATATGCTGTAGAAGGAGGAACTTGTTTCGTTTAAAGGGACAGAAAGATAAGCACTATATCGGTTTATAGTGCTAATGTGTTCAGTCAAAACTCCATTCTCGTTAATTTTGTCGTAAGAGCTTCATTACTAGAAGTGAAAATGAAGGCAAAACGTTTATTTTGAAATCTTGTTCCGAAACTGCTGCGCCGGTACGTCAGTATGACGTCATGAATTTCAAATTATTGTCTTACATTTAGTCTTTTGTAGTGGAGTAAGGATTTCTCCAAGCTCTCTATGTTCAGCGTTTTTTTTTCTTTTTTGCTCCTTTAGAATAGTGTAAAGGAGCAATGTATTCCATGCTCACAAATAAAATAATAATTAGGCACATGCCAACGCCGTCTAAATACATGCCTTCCTGGCGAGCCAGTGTGGGAACTTCAAGGCGACGTCACCAGCTGTCTTTCACTTTTGCGACTTTTCTGGATTACAGTTTTAACGCCTCCTCTCACGGTATGAATGACTTTTTAGTGTTGCTTTAAGCGCAATTTACTAATTCAATTCAACGTATTTTTCTCTCTAGTGTCCCTCTAAGGTTCAGCTCAGTAACGCGAAACCCAACGAAACTATTCAATATGATATTCATCCTTATGACCCCGAACAATACGCCCCTCCTCACCTATAACTCATCTCAAACTTTATTTCCTGGACGCGACCGCCAAATAGGCTTGTTTTCTTGCTTTTCCAAGCGAGCCTACATACTAGAGCAACAGAAGCGGAGAGGCGAGGAAAAGAATCATTGGCTCTGATATGGCTCGATCATTTGCTCGAAGGAAAACCATGTTTGTGCTGAAAAGTTTAGGGCGCAACTCGTTTTACAGATTGCATGCATTTCTCATTCGAATAAAGTGGGTTCCAAGAAGTAGCAGTATATTTCATAGGCGAGAGAAAGCGTACAACTATCCCCTGTTCAATGCGGCTCGGACCTCACGCTAGGACGGGAGCGCTGAAAACGTTATGTGAAACGTGCATGTCCATGGAAAAAAGCGTGCAGCATTGCGGAAGGTATAACCTTGCTTAGCTGTAAGCCAGGAAGAGTTTGCAAAGTTGTTCCATTACTTATACCGAAGTTTAGAAGCTTGGCCAACTTTGCTAAGACAGTGACTGTGAGGCACCTTCGATGCTTCACCGTCAATACTGTGTTGAACGACTGTGATATAACAGTTACGGGGAAACTGGAATTGTGTAATTATTAAGGTTTCGTACTGTAATTATAATGCATCGTTTCATACACTAAGTATTATTGCGTCGACTGTTTCGGTAGGGTGTGTTTCTACTACCTTGACTGATCTCAATCAGGTATTTTTTTTGTATGATGTGGAGTGTGGCTGAATTTGGGTTTCGTTTATGGTCAGGGTTGGCTAGGTTCCTGGATAACTTTTCTACCTAACATATAGCCCAAGATCACTATCGTGTGAATAGACCCGAACGTCTTACTTAGCAGCAATCTTTCGGACAGTTAATTTTAGGGCAGCTTCCGGATTGTCGCATCGCTGGCCACCATTATTATCATTTAAAAATATATAATTTTTGCAACATACGTAACTCTGCTTAGCCAAAAAACAGCTCTCGCTGCCGGCACACTGCACGGTTATTTTGAGAAGTATCATACAAGTTGATGCGAGGTATCAACGGGCAAAGAAAGCGGCGCCACCGGGATGCCGGCCATAAAGTTTCGTGTGACGCATTCTCTCAATCGAATGCCGTAAAAGCGTTTAGTGGTCTATGCGGCGCGTTCGTAAACGGCTCTTTATTCAGGCACCTCTTCATTCGACCAACAAAACGCCAGTGACATTGGAGATTCTTTTGGCGCCCTGTTTGCTTCATCGGGTCTTTACAGCTTGAGCATTTTCAAAGACAAATACAACAACATCAGGCGATGTCAGCTTCGGTAGCATGCAGTAGTTTACATAGCTACTAGCGGAATTTATTTATTTATTTATTTATTTATTTATTTATTTATTTATTTATTTATTTATTTATTTATTTATTTATTTATTTATTCTACTTCGCCCAGATAACTTCACGATTTCTACTCAGCCTTCTTCGAGTTAAGTACTTGCCCGTTTTATTTTGCCACATGCAAGTGACTTCCTAGTGAGCAACGCCTTCACTGCACTGCGGTTGTAGCGTAACGTCAACTTCAGACAATTGCGTTGTGAGAGCTCGAAATTTGTATTCCACGTTGCTCGTTATTTCTATAAAGAAATAGTATCGCTCCAATAATTGAAAGCGAACAAACGAGAGAGACGAAAGCGAGGGACACGATGCGTGAGACAGACCAGTGTTGTTCCAGCAGGGATGGTCGACGAGGTTTGCTGAGAAACCGAATATCTAGATGCGTACTATTATTGCAGTCAGGATAGGGAGAAATTTACTCAATATTACGCCTTTTAGCTGCCTAGACCTTAAACTGATGAAAAAGAAAAAAAAAAATGCTATGATTTGAACGCTGCACTTGTGCGAAGCGGTATAAACCACATGTCCTGAATATTCCTCGCAGGAGATGTCAGCGCTGGCGAAATCAAAATCCTTTTTTATTACCATGGAAATCAAAACGAGTGACCTGAATCAAACCGATAGATAGACTTCAGAAATGTTAAGGAACGAGGAACTTGAGAGAGAAGCTAGAAAAGGGGAAAAAAAAATTGAAATCAAATAAAAGGGCTCCTCATGGCCTCCGAAAGAATGTTCAAACGCACACATTTATTCTTAGTGACCGCAGTTTGCTGACTCATATCACACCCTCATCGCGAGCGTTTCGGAACAAATTCAAATCCTTGTTATCAAGAAAATCAGCTTGCGCAAATGTGTGACTTAAGAAACGAACTATCCGACATCTACTTTACTCTGTTTGCGACGATCAAAGCAAACTAAACTTGAGCGATAGAATCGTGAACAGAGACTTTTTATTTGCGCCCTATCGTCCTTTTAGCTGTTCTTAATGTCATAATTATTAATCTTTCTGGACAAGACAGTAAAACCTAATTGAAGAAAGGCTACAGGCGGAAGGTGCAGTGCGTGCCTTCGCGCAGCCCGCTGCCAAAGCCGTCGTTACTCGACGAGAGCGGCGTCCGCAACGGCCAACGCGTGCGCACCGAAGCAGCCCATCAACCATGCAGAGACGCACGCAGCCGCTCTTCCTCGGCCACGAGCTCCCCGCACTTATCAGAAAGTCGCGCCGTCTACCTTTACGACGCGCAGGCGAGCTTCAGGCTGTGGTCGGGCTGCAGCATCGATAGACGAAGCACCCATGCGCACTTATACAGGGTGAGAGAAAAAAAAAAAAACTGCACGAGCGCGCTTTTATTTTTGTCCTTGGTGACAACGGCAAAAATAAAACTTTTTTTCCCCCCCGCACATTAGAGTGCCAGTGAGCCGTTGTTGTCAGCGATCTGGGCGAGCGGTGAGCGATCAGAGGCGCGGGCGAGCAGTTTTCACCCTCTTGGCGATCATGCACTTATTTTCGTGGTCCTTGGTGCGCCGCCACACATACGGTTTTCTGAAGTTTTTTTTTCCCGTCACTTACAACCCATTATTGCGCCGCGAGAAGGTAATCGAGAACGGTTACTCTGCTCTTCGCATTTTTTTTATTGTTGATACTCTTCGTTTTTTCAGTTTAACGTTGTGAGCGCAATGTAAAGCCAGACACAGTGTCTATGCATTTCGCCGGAAGTTCTTAACTTTTTTTTGGTCGATGCTCAACTTTATTGTTTCATAACCCAGAAAGATGGTAGTTTTGCCATGATGTGAGGTTACGTTCACTTTTGTTTTGTTTGTTTTGAAGTTATTACTCTTGCGTCTACTTGTGCAAAGTTGAGAAAGGACGAGCGTCTGGCTCCCGATATTTTTTTCCATACAGCAGCGGTTGTAAACCACTGAAGCCCCATCTTATATCGATAGCTGCTCGCGAAGCGAAACCTTTTACAAGGCCATATATCTTTCTCACCTGGTCGCTCTGGCTCAAGAAACTATTACGCTCCGCACCTATGTCTGGCCTACCGCAAGATACCAGAAACTTGTGACAGGAAGCTAAAAAAGAAGTTCGGCAGAAATGAACACGCCTTTGCGAACAAAAAATGGCACTTACTTGGTTTGTCATTACCACGCTCTTGACTCGACATCTCCATAGTTTATTTACACATATTCAGAAAAAGTTTTTTCGTGTTGTAAAGTGGGTCGAAACACCACTGTTATATAAAGGGGTATGAGGGTTTAGAAATGGCACGTGCTACCGAGAAATCATCAGATTTGTTTTATATAATTAGTATATGCGCTGCAATTCAGTGTCTGTGAAGCATACGTTTCAGTAGACACCTCTCCCACGACCCCCCCTCCCCCCCTCTCAGCCGCAAGAAAATAAAAAAGAAAGACCTTCATAACGAACAGGTTACACCGTATTTGAATCAATTCGCACGTCTTTAGTACGACACGTGAAAGACTTCGATAATTAAGAAAGTGCGTCACAGTCAGCACGCACTCGGTACACCTTTAGTCAGCCGGAACTGTGGAGCGTCGGGGAAGCGTGCTCGTCTCGCACCACGTAGGCCCGGCTTCGATCGCCACCCCCAGACCGCGAAGTGCAAAACTTTCCTTTTTCAAAGACATTAATTCAGTTTGTCCATAGGAACCTCCTTGGTAAATTTGACGCCAATCCGAGCATTTCTTGACGTGTTTTAACTCTTTGCGCCATCGGCCATTTTGGTGCCATCTTTCGGTCACTACGTCGTATTTTCGCTTAATGTAGCATATAATGCTTTCGGATTGAAAAGCGCTGATGTGCGTAATCATTCGCACAGGCAGTTGTCCAGGGGAAACAGAAGACTGCCCATATTAGCTGCAAGTTAAACGATCACGCACTGTGTTTTAAAATAATAATAATTGACAATGCGGCATCAGTGCTGCGTTTTAAACAGTGACTGACACGCGTGTTACACGGATGGAACTATCAAGTTCATGTAGGGAGGGTTCTCCTAACGGTTGCAGATTTCACAGCTTCTGTTTAACAAGTAGGCGATGTTCGTCCGTCGCTTCCCGAACCACGGAGCAAAGGAGAACTTCGACAGCCCTGTCTGCATTTTACCCACAATGATTAGCCGCAGAAAGGGTTAGCAGTCTTTGTTTGCGCACAATGTAGAGCTCAGTGTTGCACGCTCGTACATGAGAACTTCCCCAAGCAGGAACTGTACTTCGTTGACCTGACGGGGCGAGTGTACCATGCATACCACCGTGCATGGTGCATGTGTACCACTGTGCGTCGACTGCGCGCAGAACACGCAAAAACGATGCGCGAACAGAAAACGTACCGAGTCCCCTGCTGGCCCCCGTGTCACTTGAAATATATTTTAAACGTTGGAAACCGGGGCCATTTGGGCCAAACAGTATGCGTGCCTTGGCATACATACATGGTGCGACTTACAGGGTGTGACTTGCAGGGCGTGACATTGAAGGAAATAAGCAAAATTAGCCCCGATGAATGACGGACCTGTTGCTTATTTGTAATAGTAGTTAGAGAGACTTCGGCACTTCCGGACATTCTCCATCCTCGCCTTCTTTCGCCCGATTGCTTTCTCCACTATTCCTTATATATATTTATTTGCCCTTTTGGCCCTCCCCATGTCTAGGGCAGCAGACCAGGAGCCTCGCCTACGGTTAATCTTCCTGTCTTTTCCGTCACATTTCTCGCTATATATAATATACGAAAGCTCCATAGGCCTAGGGAAAGCGAAGGAAATCAAAACATTACGGTTAAACTGGCGGCATGTGCGAAGTGCTGGAACCTTCGAGCATTTCAGCTGGGGCCTGTGCACGTTTAGTATCACACAGAGAAGCATAATATGTGTATGTCATGGCTCAGTAAAAATTCAGTTGGGGCACTGACAACCTTGCACAATCCTTTGTTCTTCAGGAATGCGTGTAGTCCAACGTCGATCATTCATAATTGAAAGATTGTTGCAGAGTGTCGTGATTGCCAATGTGCTATTGTGTTTCAAAAATGCGTAAACGTGTTATCCCACACACACTTTTGACGACGTGGTAATGTCATAAAGTGTGTCTTCGTGAGGATGAAAGAAGGATAAGGGAAGCATAGACGCTATTTGCTTATGTTCTGGTGGATATCATTTACGTTATCTACAGTTTTTCACTGGTATATATGTATGATAGCCGCAGTGTGTGCTAGCACAGCTGTGACTATAGAAGCGAGGGGGAGGGGTGCAACTCATAATTATGCAACCGAATTCTTAAAACTGATATGAAGTAGAACAGAGACCGGCATGTGACAATGACAAGGGAACGAAAGCTAACTCGCTGCATCTTGTTCTCTATAGAGTTAGGCTAGGCTCAGCCACAAGTTCAACTCGCAGTACGAGAGATTCGAAAGAAGGCACAGCTCTCTTCACTAGCTCTCAAGCAACTTTCGTTGAACTTGCTGTATGAACATTACAATGATCATGCGCATATATACACTGATGGTTCAATCACCGTGGACGGATCTGCAGGACCAGTAATTTTTCCTGCGAAAGTCACCACCTTCATGTTCAAGACATCGCATCAGACTGCATCGATAACAGCGGCGTTTGCTGTTCTTCTTCGTGCATTACGCGTAATTCGAGAGGCACCACCTCAAAAGCGGAGCATTTTCAGCGATTCTAAGGCAGTTTTTCATTGCTTGCTTTCCGCCTTATGCCTGGCACCCTACCGGGAGCTCCTTCACTGCATCTTCGAGCTAGGACACGACCTCACATTTCAGTGGCTCTTTAGCCACTGTGGCATAACAGGCAATGAACAGGCCGATGAAGCTGCTCCATCTGCCCGTGAAGACGGCATGCAGGAGCCAATCACACTGTCAAGGACAGATGCAGCAGTGTAACTTCGAGTGCTTGCATATGAAGCCGTATAATCGTTGTGGAACACACCTAGTTTCCAGCATATACATATACATCGACTGCACCCCTGTCTGCAACTTCAGCCTCCACCTGGACTATACCGACCCGAGACAACGGTATTTTGCCCGATTGTGACTTGTTGTGACGTTTACGAAGTCCTTTGCTTTCCACATCGGATGGGAGGAGAGTGCCGCGTGTGAACATTGCAGCGACGAGGAAACTATGGAACACGTTCTTTGTCATTGTCCACGATACAGTGCACACAGGCAGTCACTCGCGAACGCGCTGGCGCGTCTTGAAGAACAGCCGTTTTCGGAGCAGATAGTCCTGGAACGCCGACCTATACAGTATTCATACCACAGGACAATGAAGGCACTATTGAATTTTTTACGTTCGAGGGGCCTATTGGAGAGACTAATTCTCATGGGCATTAACGACCTTCCCTACCTTTCTTTTTCTTTCGTTTCTTTGCTTTTTCTCTCTCGTGTTATTTATGTCTTTCATTTTCCCTTCCCCTTCCCCCAGTGCAGGGTATACCGAACCAGAATCTAATCCACTTAACCTCCCTGCCTTTCCCACCCCATTTATCTCTCTAGGCTAGGTTAGGTTAGGTAGGCAAGGTTAGTGGGATTGTTAGCAACTTGCCCAGTTTACAATCCCAATAATATGTATTTTCGCTGGTTTTCATTCACGCCATCATTCTAATTTCTTGCTTGCAATAGCATGTCCCGGTGACATTATGATGTATACTGCACCGCCTGTACAGGGCTCAAATATTAAAACGCGAGCAATTTTGTAACTACTCTAATGCGTTCTTTTGTTTCCAGGTTCGCCTGGCATTTCTAACCGCGGCTTAAAAGACGCTAGAACATGCAAATGGGACTACTGCAATCTTAGCAACCGACTACAGAGCGATTACACGTTGCACTTCCATGTAATTACGCGTTAAAGGCATTTTTTGCAGTTCGCGCTTCAATTTTTGAGCACTGCATACGTTTCTTGACACATATACAGGCCGCTCTCAGCACGTGTGAGTGTTGAAGATCTTCGAGATAAGGGGATGTTTTTTTTCTTGCTCTTTTTACTGTTGTTGTAGCAGGCTTCAGTTGCCAATTTCATAATCACCGCAGTCACGCATGTAGCGATTATTATCAGCATAGACCACTATGACGACGGAGCATGTGTGCGTAATCATACCGCGCCGACAATTAAGAATCTTGCTTCTGTTCTTCTCGAGTTTGCCGGGAGATCATTTAGTCCTCCGTTTTGCCGCTCTGTGCCTCGGTGTCTCCGTTTATCGTTCCGTTTCCTTCGGCCGTTTCGTCACATGTCGACCACCACTATATCCATGTTTATTGTTACTCTGAAGGCTCTTTTATCACTGGGTCTTGTATGAGACGAAATGCTTGGGGTGCACTTGAGGTGTATAGTCGATCTTTGCGCTATGGCACGTCATTACGGCTTTTTGTCAAAGTTTTGAACTGCTCGCAGGAATATTCTAATTCACTTATAAGATACCTCGATATGCGTATAATTATAAAAAGTTGGTGTTGGCAAGTGAGCAACACTTTATCTAAATCTTCCAAGCGAGAAGAAATTGTGCAATTAATATCTAGAGCATGTGTTTTTCAATCGCACATTCGTCGTCATTTTCATGCAATAGCTCTAAGATTGCAACTAGTACGATTCTTATAGCATTATTGAGGACGAAGCATCGCAAGGTCAACCCTTCAGTTATTAATAGTACTAATAAAAAAACAGAACATTAAGTGTTCAGTAGTCTTGGCTTTCTAACAAACTAGCCTATATATAGAATAAAGTTATTATCGCGGAATTCGCTGCAAGATGCGCACTAAGCTTAGTCATTAACTCACAGTCATTGATATGAGCCCCAAGGTCTACTTTGTATTCTTTAGGCGGCACCTCCTTGATATTCCTGTTTCTTCATTCTTCTTTTTTTTGTTCTTTAGGTGAGTTATTTTATCCCCAATGCTCTATGTCGACGAAATAATCAAGTTGCTGAAAGAAACTCCCGAGGGTCAAAAACAGGCAAAAAGGATTCCACCTAGCAGACTTTCAGGCTTCGGGAACATAGCGAATGGTATCTTTCCGAGATCGCTGAATGGCTCTCGCCTCCTTCCTTCCGCAACTGACTCCTAGTCTTTCCGTCCTTAGAGAGCTCAGGCGTCGGCCGGGAAGCGGAACGCCCTGCGAAACGATCTTCCTCTTTTTTACTTGCTTCTGAAACGCCGACTCACTCGATGGAGAGCGTTGGTTCACAGGGGTAGTTGGCGTCTGATCTACCCGCCCGAGCTGCATTTCCAGCATCCGCCGCGAACTCTAGAAAAAACAAAAAGGACCGCACACGTGCTAGTCGGTGTCTAATAAGCGACGCGAAGATAATCCACCACGGCTGCGAGTGATTCAGTTTTTTTTTCTTTTTTTTTTGTTATCTCACCTTTCACATTATCACCTTCTCGGCTTCTATGGGAGTGAAAAAGTTCGAGTGCACGTCTGTCTGATTCCCTGCATGTCTGCACGACAGTTTCGTACTTTCTGGCTGGCTACGCCACGCGAGGCCTCGCTCTTCTCGGCTCCACGGGAGAGCAGGTGCTATCGGGGAGCCACCACCACCTCCGTTTCCGTGTCCCGTTATCTCTCAGGAGCGCGCCACCTTCAGATGAATCGGGGTAGCGACCCCAAATGAACTGGGAAGCGTTTTCGAGCGTTTTTTTGTTTCTCTTTTGCCTCCCTGCTGCAGATAAGGAAGATCGGAAGCACGCGCCAGAAAGCAGTGCAAATCCCTCTGGGGTTCGCCGCTCGCTCATGCGGTCTCGCTGCATTCTGTTGTGCCTTTTCGTGCCGGCGCTCACTGCTCGGAGTGAGCTCAATTGAGGAAGACTGTCGTAACCGCCCTCGCATCCACTGATCCCGTTTACATTGTGTTTTCCTTTTTTTTGCGGCACCTACTGCAAAAGACGCCTTGCTTGGCGACCCAAAGAGGCCAGACTGTGTTGTTCTAGAAAAAAAAATAATAATAAATGTGCCCGACTCAGAAGCGAACAAAGAAAACCCTCGTGTTGCTGAACGAGCGATTTCTGCAGGAACGCGGCATTCAGCTTGCAGTCACCGGGGAGCATGTCTTGTCGAAGCAGCAAACTTTAGGCCCCTGCTTATTTGCTTCGCCTGGTTCCCGCCCCGTGCTCGTGGTTGACGCTTGCCTCGTCGCACTAGTGCACGGCTACTCAAGCTAACGGTTGCCTTCGTGAACGTGCGCGAACGTTTTTGAAGACAAGGACGGGTGGCCAGTCCATCGTGTACATCTTGCGGTTGCTGCGAGACACTTCAGCATCTTATAGTGGAGCGTCTCGCTTTCATTGTGCAGCGCCCGTCCCTAGTGAGGGACTGTTATCTCCTCGGCCTGTGGTGTAAGGCGGTCGACGATTGTTTGTACCGAGGTGGTCGAGGGTCTCGACGCGCTCAGGCTCACCACGCTCTTCTAACTTTTCTAGAAGCAACTAACTGAGGTCCACGTTTGCAGCTTATGTTTTATGTAAGACCCAAAAATATTTACGTCAAGACTAAGAACATCTTGCGGGACAGATTTCTAGGGAGTACTATGGAGAAAAAGAATTAATCGAGGAACCTGCAGTAACTTCCCATCTTTCTGTTTTTGTGGGTTCAACAAAAAAAAATAGGCTTCATAACTATGAAAGCTCGGCTTCCTTGCCTTTTTTTCCCAGAAATTTATCCTTTTTTTCCTGTGCGCGCCTTTGTTGCTATCCTTTTCTATTATATGTCGCCCATTATTCGCATTGTGTGAACTTGCATTCTATTCTGCCTGTACTTGAGAACAATCGTTGGAAAGATCTGTGACGTGTGCTGCGTCGAATGTAAGTTTAGTAATCTTTCCAGAAGTATATGTTCTGGGCTAGTCGGTTCATATTGCTGAGTATACCATAAACATGATTGCTTGGCGCAAACAAGAAAGGTCAAGAGGGAACAAGGGGTGCTCCCCTTGTTCCATGCCATCCTCCCTTGTTTGCGCCCAGCGATCATGTTTATGGTCTAGTCAGCCATTAGTAAGCTTTATTGCGGGGACTTAAAACAAGGCTGCATATATTCTTATGCTTAAAGCTAACTTCGAGAAATGTTGCCTTTTGAGCATTATTTCGTAGGGCTTTTTGACAGCAAGTGCGCTCTTTACTCAGTGCAGTAAGTTACAGAAAAATAATGAGGTTAGCGGAGGTAGAAAGACAGGTAGGGTTCAATGGAGGTTGTAGGAAGCACTACGCCTTCGGATATATATATATATATATATATATATATATATATATATATATATATATATATATATATATATATATATATATATATATATATATATATATATATATATAAGGAATGAAGACTATTTTCATGACATTAAAAAGGACACTTTAGCACGTGCAAACGCGAAAGCATGTATGAGTAGAAGGGCGAGTGCCGGTTACAGAGAGCAAAGTACATTCTGACTCTTAAATATCTCCCTTAACTTGATACTATGCAATGTTGGTTCTGGTGGCTGGATAAAGGTAATTGCTTTCCGCGACCAATTATCACTTGGTGGTCTGACTTTCTCCTGTCTACCATACTGCCACCATTGCCTATTAGTGGAAATGAAAACTCTTGCGTTAATATATATTCCGCCCTTACGCAGCGTTCCAACAGCTTGACACTTTAATTTGATAAAGTCTTTATTAAAAGGTGAACCTGTGTTCATCTGTAAACGCGTTCGCATTTACATATACATTGCATATGAAGTAACTCACAAAACGCTACGCCTAATTATTTCATTCTATTGCGCATTAGAACTATCTAATTATTTTGTACACCACCTGAACGAAGGCGGGGGCCAATAATCATTCCAGGCATGCTGTTGAATTGTGCAGTAAAATTCATAAAAGGTTACGTTCTGCTATGAGAAATTTTCGGTGACACCCGCTTTGAACATCCAAAATTGAGAAAGGGGCTGACAGATGGAATAACACACTGTGGTATAAAGGTTATAAACAGGGATAAGTGCATCAGAAAGGCTGGCCACTGTTTCAATAGGAGGACCTATCTTCGTCAAAGGCAGTCCCGTCATCCTCGGCATGTTAGTTTTAAAGGGTTAGTGCAATGACGTCACGTGTGGTTGTCGGTGGTGGCTAGTTGTAAAGGGAGAAACTTCAAAGAGAATGAGCGCTGTCGCCTGACGTCTGTGAGCGTGGTGCCCAAGACGAGTGGACAAGAGCGGGAGAGTGGGAAGACGGGGAGAAAAGAAAAGAAAGAACAGGAGAGAAAGAAAAGGGGAGGGGACACCGCAATAAGAAAGAAAGCACAAGAAAAAAAAACAGGGGCATGGAGGGGGGCGGTGTTGGGGAAGCGAGAATTTGGGGAGCATTCAGGGGTGTCGTTGGCGGCATGTTTTTGTGGCTTTAGAAGAGCTGGTCAGGCAGTCAGTGCGCGAGTAACAAAAAAGACCCAAATAGAAATCAGTTGAAAGAGTGACTTTAGTAGCGTAGCAGAAATGCATCGAGCAATCTTGAAGCAGTTAAGGTGGCGACAAGGAGTCTGGGGCGCAAAGCATGGGGTAACTGGAAGGCAGCGGCATGGTCTTTCAAGGGACGTTAGCCCCAGTAGCTCAACGTAAGTGTCGTTACGGCGGTATACAGAAATGGCGATACCCTGCGTGGCTGAGGCTCCGAAAAGGTGTACTGGCGTCTGGGACTTTGGAATGTGTTGGTGAGGGCGTTTAAAAAATATATAACAAAAACAGACAAACAAAAAAGGAGGGGAAACGAAACCGGAATAACAAATAGGAGGGTGACGTGCGCAGAAGCGGACGGCGGCAGGTGTATTAGGGAAAAATGGGGTCATACAGTTGATATAGACGTAAAAACGTGAAAGAGTATGTTAAATTGATTAGTAGGTAGGAAAAGAAATTTCGAAATGGAGGAATAGGTGAGGTTAAGAAATAAGGTTAGCTGGTGGCATGGTGTGATTTGTGCCTTGGTTGATGATATGAGAATTTAAGATTTAGGTTACCGCTTTTAAAGATTCTTAGTTGCCACGTGCCAAATTATTTACCGTCGGGTGTAGGCAACTAAACTTGTGTATGAGGTATGATTCCGCATATTTCCTTTCTCGAGGTGAACGGAAATATGCAATATATAGAGCCTTGCTCTGTCGAACATATGACCATGTTCATTAATGTGGCTTGCTACTGCTTTAAGTAAATTGTGTTTTGTATCCGCGCGGTAGCTGTTCAGTCCTGTATGAATTTGTTGTCCAGTCTCACCTATGTATTATTTGCTACAAGTGGCACATTCTAGACAGTAGACTACATTGCTTGATGTGCAGGTGAAACCCGAAATTACCTTGTGTGAGTAATTCGACGCTGCACTTTTTTCTGTAGTAGCAGATTGAGTATGTTTGCATCTAGAGCACCTGGTTCGGCCACAGGGACTGGTTCGCAACTTCGTCTTTGTCCTTAGTTTGGCATGCAGAATATCTTTAAAATTAGTGTTGCATCTGTAGGCTACTCTGGGCGGGTCGGGAAAAATCGTATTAAGTTTCTGGTTGCTGGTGAGAATTTGGTAGTATTTAGTGAGGATGTTGTTCACGTTTGGGATTTGAACAGGCAGCTGTCATTAGCGCCCTATTAGCTTTTACCTTGGTAACGTGAACTGAGCTCCGAGCCCATCGTTCAAGCCTGTAATTCAAGCCTCAGAGCATATATCGCAACATTTGAAAACCCTCGTGTTGTTTTAGAACCATCTGAAAATATTTAACGCATTATATGGAAGGTTTAGTTTGCTTCTTGGGAGCAATGGGATTTCCGTGCTAGAAAAGAAGGCTTACACGGTAAACATTTTTCTCGAATTCTGTGTTCTTCAGGCATGTGCACAACTGCTGAAGATGCTTCAGCCGCAGCAGATCTGTTGGCTGTATTCCTCCCGCATCTCGAGCAAATGCCAACGGTGCTTGTCCTGGTGACATTTGACAGGTGGCTTCGTTCGCTGACAGGAGCCACTTTTTGAACGGCTTGTTTCAGACGGATCCTGAGCCTCCAAGGAAAAAGAAAAGCTGCGAACCTTACAACACTTTAGAGCAAAGGCTGAATGAGACTCGGCATTCTTTGCTACCGCCAATCTCAAAGTATCTTCTATCTGTCAACGCACGATGTCGCCTTTAGAGAAAAATGAAATCACTGTCGTGCAGGTGAGCATGAGCACCGGGGCGTCCATTGTCGTTTGCGTTTGCTTGCGCTCTGGCTTATCTCACGTTCATCGATGACTTGAGCCGCCAAAAGAGATATGAAAGATTATGCGCTAAATAGGTTTCACAACTTTTGTACATGATACGAGGATACTGGCGAAATAACAAGTGTGTCTTGCAGAATAAATAAATAAATAAATAAATAAATAAATAAATAAATAAATAAATAAATAAATAAATAAATAAATAATCATTGCATTCTACACCATAAATATCAACAGCACTAAACTTGCTAATAAAATTATGTACACCATTTAGTCGTGTCTTTAATTATTCACTCTAAGATGCATACTGCAATAGCACAACTAAAGTAATTAACTTATCAAGGTGTCCGTTCACTGATTAGGGATCCTGTCTCTCTTGAATACTGGTGACATTGTTATTTGTCGTTATTGTCGTTATTTTGACCGAAGAATTCATGTAATGTTCTAATCTCAATAAAGCTGAAGTTATGAGAAAACGGCTGATGGTGAGTGAAAAGAGCAACTCAAACGGTTTGTGACTTGGTCTGGAAGAAAGAGAGAGAAATCATAAAGAAAAGGCAGGGAGGGCAACCAAGTTGAGCCCGGTAGGCTACCCTGCACTAGGAAAAGGGCATTGAAAGATGAGAAAGAAGAGAGAAGTTCACACTTTCCATTGGTACATACGCTATCAAGCGCTGATCGCTGAGTCAATCATAGGTGGTCAAACTGACTCTTGCACAAATACAGCAGTGCTTTTCTGGCTTTGCCTGTAGCATGCACACTAGGCCACGGTCCCAAGCTCTTTTCTGTGAAAGGCCTGCCATCTAAGTGCCCTAAACCATACGAAGGGCAATCATCATACCTTTGTATGTTGGGAAGTCGCACAGGCGATGTTTAAATGTTTCTTCTACACCGCATGAGTTGCAATTGACGCTGTTCGCCATTCCAGCCAGGAATGAGTAGGTGTTTGTGAAAGGAGCCCTTAGTCGCAGGGGCGACATTAACCTTCCTTCCAGACGAGCAAAACTGGGGAAAATTTGCGTTCTCATATGTCAGTCCACGGCCTATAGGCGCCGGTTGGTGAACTCCGGTGTGTTCCATTTTCTTAGAGCGATAATGCGGGCAAGATCACTGATATGCCGCACTGCATTTGTTCTCGATGTGATTCTGTTGTGGTTCTCTCAGATTATTCATGTGCCTCACGGGTAGCTTTGTCGGCTGATGTTGCACTGCCCAGGTAAACAACCACTGAAATACAATGTCGTGGCCTCCGTCCACCGCTTCATGGTAACGTGAAAGTATCTCGGCCGCCAATTGCTTAGATGCGGCATGTAGATTCAAGGAAGGACCAAAATAATTTTCACTGCAAGAGCTCGAGGGCCGCTAATTATTTGTTGCTCCTTACTTTTCCATTCGCGAATTCTGGTTGCGCAATAGCTCGCATCGTCTATGCCGCTCTGTAGGTATCAGCGGAAAAATGAATTTAGGAAGACCACAGGAAAAAAGCATTATTGGTTTATCTGTGCTTATCTGTAGAAAAGTTAAGTAGGCCTCGCACTCGCATTGATTCATTATGATTAATGCTCCGGGTGCCTGCAGCGAACGCATGTGCCATCGTCAAATTTGACTGTGATAAGGCGTGCTGGACAAAAAAAAAAGATACGGCTGAAGTTAGTATCAACTCAGCACGCTCTTGAGAGTTTGCATTCGAAAATACGATCCTATATTTCACTCATTGTGGTCACGTATACATGAAGAAGCAGAAGAATTATAAACATGAAAAAACAAAACAAAAGAAAGCGAGAGGAGGAGGAGAAGAAGGGAGGGTGTTGGTGGCAAAGCAACGTACGCTACGGCTTGTACGTGCGCGAACAACTCACATGGTTTTCTTCGGGTGAACATTTATTCCGGAAAAAGACGCAATAGAAGCCTGACAGAAGCTTCAGTGTGTAAAATTACGAGCGCACTAAACTACAATCCTTCAAGGCTCTGAGCAATATGGCAATCTTGGCGCCAAAAACAAGGACTGGCAAGATTACTAAAAGGTAAAAAACAAGCTAGTCAGTTGTACCGTCTCAGTGACACCCATAATAATAAGTGGGCGAAAAGGTGACTCATGCAGTGCAAGGACCCGGAAAGAAGCACTTGAATGCGTGCGTTCAAGTGACTTTAATTTTTTTTTTCATGTGAAGTTGATACCGTAATTTACTGTTCGGAGATTCTAAAAATACTGTCCTGTGGTGCCCCCAAAAGCTTGCTGTAGGGCAGATGTTTTAAATATGGGTGCGCGCGAACATGAAACACACTGAGGACAGGGGCTTCAAGAGTCCGTCATTCATAGTCATTATTTCCTGACAGTACTTTTAGTTGGTGGCACACTTGCAGCTGAGCCAGTAAACTGAAATGAATCGTCCGAAACAAAGTTTTTCCGCCGACCGCACTTGAACTGAACAAGGAAGCAAGACAGCATTCATATTTATATCGCCACAAAACTATGACCTGGGTGGACTTGCGCTGGTGGCGAGTGGTGATTTAATGTTGCTCAGTCAACATTTTATCGAGGTGGCAGCGTTACGTGCGTTTTTATATGACAGCAAGCAATGTAAAATTTGCAAACTGACGCTTCCGAAGCACAAGAATAAAAAGCGCACTAGAAAAGAATAAAAAAGGCTGCCGATTCTCTAGAAAGAGGTGCCAGCAGTGAGGTTCACTCGACGCATGGGCATATCTTCAAATTATCGCAGAGGCATCCTTACCTCTTGACCATGAGATACTCAAAAGGTTCAGCCCAAATATAACAAAATAAATACTTTAAATGACACCAGGAAAACAAGCACAACAGTCACTGAATGTTAGATATCTGATGGCCCAAGCAAGTGGAGATTTAAGTCCACTTGATTAAGTAACTTGTGGTTTTTGTGTAATTTTGAGTAATTTGTGCAGAAAGTGCCAAATTCACTGCTTTGTTGCTTTATTTATTTACAATGACTGTTTAACCATGCTTACGAAACGTGCTTTATTACTTCAATGTAGTGTTCTTTCCCATGACCTCGCGTTATCATTGTGGTCATTGGACAATTCATTCGTTAAAGAGAACTCGGTGACACAATAGTTGCCAATATTTCCAACTTCACCCGAAGATATCATTCACTCCCTATATGCCGCTTTTCTGCGGGAAGGAAGACCTTGTCACTTAGAGAGTCTGAATGAGTATTATTGCGCTCGTCTTGATAATACTCTGACGTGGTGTCATCAATGAGATGCACTAATTTGTGCACCTTCTTGCCGGCTTCTCGCTATTTAATAGAGCTAAACTTAGTGGTAGCCAGATAACGTGGATGGATGTTACATTTTGTGTAAAAGGAGATAAATCCTTGTCGTAGTCGTTTATAGTATCCTGGGCGTTACGTCTAGAAGGTAAGCTTAAGAAGGTATATGTTAAGAAGGCACCCAGGTAACCTGTTTGCGTCTGCCTTACGAAACGGAAAATTGACACCCACCAAAGTTGTAGCATGAATCTACAGAGGAAGCCGAAACGGGTTTCTCAGGAAGAAAGCTTTGCAGCTGACGAAAAATTTGTCCTTGTTTGGGATTCGAACCCGGGACCAATACCTTTCAGGGAGGTCGCTCTACTACAGAATAATTATTTTTGGGCTAGTCGGTCTTGCATTGCTGACGAGGAAAACTAGCGCAAAAAAAGACACTTCACGCAGGAAGAAATGACAAAGACAAGCGCCACACTCACGTGGGTGAGTGTAGTGTTTATCTACGCTTGGCTACAATCAGTGTGAATGTAGCGCTCGTCTTTGTCGCTTTACCATCTGAGCGCTAACCAGGAGGCCAGCCGATTGCAGAGTCAGGGCGAATTAGTCGACAGCTCGAATCACCGGGAGATTGTCTATAACAGATGAAATCTTCTTTAACATCTTTAACAGATGAAAAGCTTTTCTTTATTCTTTAAAATTGTCCCGTGCAGTAAGTAGAGCATACACTACTACGTAAGCACCATCAGCACGAATTCGTTTTTTTTTCTCTGTAGTTTAATTAAAGTCGATTATCACGATCACACTGTCCGGTGATAAAAAGTACGAGCTTGTACGTGGTCAAGCAAGTATTATGAAAAGGGAAAGTGGAGGAAGGAATAAATGACGTCAAGCCAAACAAAAGCGGTCATCTCAACAACGTGCGGGTTTAGTATACTTCGTTTATCGCTCAGCGTACGCCATCAGTGTTTACATTACCGTATATTCACTGAAGATTATACCGACCGGCATAATCCCGACACGGGGAAAGGATTTAGGGTCGTTCAACTTTTTCTTCCATGCCAGTGTGACACAAAGAACACACTAACGGAAGCAGCAGAAGTGGGAGCCATGCAAAGTAAAGTCAATATGTTGACATTTGTGCTTCACAGGCTCGTGTCACGGAACATCATTTTCCACTGCACGCTTCAGAGATTGCCGAGCCCTGCGGTGACGCACAGAAGCGCAAAACTGAAACCCATTATTGCACCGAGCAAAGATAACGCTGTTGTTTACAGCGCGTCTGGTTTAAATATCGGAGGAGCGGGATTATACACGTATCACCGAACTTGCCGGCGAAAAGTGAAGAAGCGTTTTCCAGTGTTGCGCTTAGCTAAAAAGGTATTAAAGCGAAGCTAGGCCCTCCACGATTACGAATGTCCACTGTATGCGGTTTTGAATAGACGCTCTCGGATGTGTGAACTTCGGGCGTTCTGACGCCGTCACAAACAGAGTCGCAATTAGACTTGAGTGCATAACCCGTTAACTAAACTGCAGGACTGTTTGTTCAGCTCAGAGGAGCTGTGACAGTGAGGTGGCAGGTTAACCATGTTTACGAAGTCACAGACCATGAAACCAGAGAACACGTAGACGAATAAGGCTGCGTTTAATTGAAATGGTCGTGAGTACAATTCGAGCGTTCGACGATAACATTCTGAGGGAAGTGGAATGCAAACACACGCGTGCACTTAGCTTCACGGACGCGTTGATGGGACACAGAATTAATCCGGCGCGTGGCTACCTAGTAATTCCCTGAAAGATACATGCGCGAATGTCTGTGAGACTGCACAGTATCCAAGTGTAACTCATGTGGGCGAATCGCCATGATAACGATAAAGAAATACGGAATATTTTTATCTTAATTGCCACACGATGTCACACTATCTGGCATCGGTTCTTGTGTTACTCACTCTAGTATTTATTTAATTTCATTTATGGGGAAATCTGCACGACACGGTTCTTAGAATCGCTGCGCGGCCGATGAACAAGAGACGACTAGGGATAAAGAAAAGTAGAACACGAAAATGACAGAATAATTCATTAACTCATGTTTGTATAAAAATATTATTGTGTTCTTTACGCTAAGAGCTGATACAACGTCGGTTATTATAATTTTTTTCATCTTGAACAAGCAATTACTCTTCTGTAACTATGCCATGTCATTACTAAGTTTGGTATTAGTTCATCATTTTTATATGTAAGCCAATGGCGAATATCTTTGTAACTGCAATGTCTATTAAATGTATGTACCTATTATGCTTTAGTAGTGTTTAATATTATTCATTTTTACCTATGCTGCTTTATCCCTCTTTGTGTGCTATGCATATTGTTTTCTTTGCATGTTATGTACAAATTCCTGTGTATACTGCCTTCTGTGCGGATTGCAATGCACCCTGAAACTGAATTTGGCCGCTTTTCTCTTGTGCTTTTCTCTAACAATGTTGCTGTAAACAAAATTGTGACTGACTGATTCATTGAGTGATTTCGCTTTCATAAAGAGCGAATACAACCGCAACTGCAAACATTTCAATGTAACGTTTGATCTAGTTTTTCGAAAATCGTTCCACGTAACGAGAATGTAGACAAATAGTTTTGAACAAGTCCATCAAGCAGGTAAGGTATTCTTAGACCATTTAGTAAAACCGTGAGCATAATGCGTAATAAAAAAAAATACGCACGCCATTTTCTATGAAACACTTCACAGCTACCCTTCGAAACACTTAAAAAAAATCAGTAATCACTAAATAACCAAAAAAAAGCTGGAGAATAAATAACCTGCACGCTACCTCGAGTTCCCTATGTTGTACTATAAGAATACAACGGATTGAAAACATGAGGCGAATTCTGCCTAAAGGTTTCAGTTTCCTTGTTTACCTTAGGTCGGAGGGCGGTGGGCGGTGTACAATTGTCCTTGTCGGTACGTGCTATAGTCGCCCGACACAACTACGACAAATCCAACCGAAGGGCTTTCTGCCGGAAATCAATCAGCTAGCATGTCCGAAGAACGAGGGGATTCACACAAAGGCGCATTCGCGACGTATACGGCTCGCGGCCTTCCCGGAAACGAGCAGAGAAGCCGTAGGCGACACAATTAGCGTATATGTTTATTTGCACGCGTCAGGATCGCGCTTCTGTCTCACAACTGTTCTTTGTACAGTCGAGCGAAAATTAGGTGCAAGAAGAATCAGCAACTTTGTCAGAAAGATTTTTAAGCGCCGTAAAAGTGAGTGGTGCAGTTTGTATCTCTTCAGAAAGTCCTGTGTCCACAACATGTGTCCCAACTGCTCGCGTTAAGGTAGCTACTGGCGGCGGCAAACATGCTAGAAATCATCGAGTGTCGCCACGTTTGAGTTCCGTTTGTACTCGAACTTAAATTCGTCCAGTTATCTGCAATTGCCCCGTCCTGCTTGTCCGTCTCTCAATACACCTTTGTGCATACTCGGAATTTGCGACATACAGCTATTGTTATGCAAACTAGTTAGTCCCCGTGGAACTGTAGGCTTTGTCTATAGATATTCCGGTAAATTATCGAAACCTGAATTATCCTTAATGTTAGTTTTATCTCAACTATACAAAGGACTCTCCAGATTGACGCCAAGTTGGAGGTAAAAATGTCCTCTTTTTCCACTAACCTTTTTTATGAAACGCTCCTTTAGACATTGAAACACAAAAGTAACTGGAACGCGCATTTATTTCGTCTCACACTTTGGGAAATGACATCTCCAAACTGGTAGCATCCTGAAAAGTCATTTCAAGTGGATACGTGCTGCAAGCCCAACAGCCATTCCAAAAGCTATTTCTCCAAAAAACAACTCGGTAGAAGAATATACTTCTTCCACAAAGCTTCTCTCACTCCAAATTTCCTGCAAAGTTCCCCGCAGATTGACCAAATATCGCCTCCCGCTTGCTTTCTTACGGGGATATGTCATGCGCACGTTACGGAATGGAATTTATCGACAAATATATTTTGCTAATGAAATTGAATATCAGGGAACAGGTTAACCTTGCTAATTTCAATAAAAGACAAAACGCTCTGATACCATAATACTTTGTTACAAAAAAGCGCGCATACTCCCACGTAATATAGCCATGTTAATCTGAAAAAGATTCAGCGCTGCTGATCATCTGCAGAGCATGTGAATGTCTTGAAGCTGCGTGACTAAGAAATGCAATGTATGCTGCTTATTTTGTAATATTAGCTTACTAAAACTGTTAACATTAAAAAAAAACATTTATTCTTTCAGGGTCACGTCGTCGTACGTGAGTACGTGAGAGCTGTCTAGCTTTGAACTATTACAAGAGATGACACACTGCAGGTTGATATACGCCTATGGTGTCGAGCAAACTATAGAATATCTACTGTGCTACTGCCCATCTTTTGAAAATGAAGACATGCCCTCTGCACAGCTATCAATCAGTTAGATAGAGAGCCGTTCACCTTTAACAAGATCTTGGGACCATGGCCTCGCATATCGCAGTTACGAAAGGCCACAAAAGCACTGCTGCGATATTTGAAAGCTACCGGATTGAGTCACCGTCTGTGATCCGGACTGAGTGACGATATCCCCAGTGGACTTTCTCTGCTCCTTTTAACTTTTCCTTCATCTTGTCTGTTTCTTCTGTGTAGGATAGCCAACCGGGCTCAGTCCTGGTTAACCTCCCTGCCTTTCATTTATCGCTTGCTCTCTCTCTTTGATAGCGAGCAAGCCATCCCCAGGAGTTGTCACCGCGTGAACCTCGGTCACGGGAGTCACCTTAACAGATTCTCTGTAAACAACGCGAGACTTCGACCCTGATACCCAAGACAGCCCCGCGCCACCTTATAGTTTTCTGTTGAACAACGGTCGTGGTAGCCTTCCAATACATTCAACGCACGCACCACGATCCCAAGCGCGCATGCCGGACGTGCGCCATTGAAGGGGCAGATTGCCCCAGGCTGGAAGGAATACAGCAAGATGCATTCACGCGTCGAGTATGCTCCACCTTCGCATTGAAAAGCAGGCCTGAAAGAAAAAGGAACACAAGGCGTTGCATCTTTTCGCGTTGAATGTCCCTCCATTTTGTTTGTGGATTTGCGGAGGAGCTCCTATATATTTTAGCTGCAGCGTTCCCGACATCTGTTACTTTCGTTCAAGCCGCTGGACAGCCAGAGCCCTGAATGCATTTTTCAGGTTACTCGCTCTCCTGCCTGTCACAAACAGCAAAGAAAGTTGAAGGCAATTTACTATTGACGACGGAGAAAGAAACGGTGGCACAAGAAGTGCGGGGCAGGGGCAGGAGCATCAGGGGACGGACGGGGTACTGAAGCCTGGTGACCTCGCCTGCATTTGGTGTCCATCCGTTGCATTGAAGCAATGACAAAGTAGAGAGGGTTGCGTCAATGAGCACAACACCATTTACATTGATCAAAGATCTGTTGATAGTCGGTGCAATAAGGTTTGATATTGTGTAAAACGTAGGTACATGGCCCGAGTAAACACTGCTGGTTTTTCTGCGATGGCTTTGTGGCTAAAATACACGGGTGGCTTCTTATGTCACGCTAAAGGGATGCTAAGTTTATATATATATATATATATATATATATATATATATATATATATATATATATATATATATATATATATATATATATATATATATATATATATATATATATATATATATGGGTTTGCTCTAGTAGCAAAACAAATACTTCAGAAAGTGGATGGGAAAACGGCATCGCGGTAGCTCAGTTGGTAAGAGCATCGAACGCGTAATGCGCAGACGAGGGTTCGTATCTCATCTTCGGTCATTTATTTTTCATCTACTTTCATTTCCAAAATGTATAATTTCATTAAATCAATTATTAAGTACCAGTAACTTCCCCTATGTTGTCCTTGGTGTCTGTTTGTTGGCTTCTCATAATAAGATGATATATATATATATATATATATATATATATATATATATATATATATATATATATATATATATATATATATATATATATATATATATATATATATATAGTAGAAATAGTTATTTTGGGGGGAACGGGGCAGGAATGGAAGGCCACACCCTGTTCACTGCAGCGGATGCTCGAACTAGGGAAATGTCCAGTAAATTAGATATTACAAAAATTAAGTCATGAAGAAAGTAACGCTTCTAAGATATGCGGCTCCGTAAACTGGCGTAAACACATTGTTAGTCCACTTATCACGTAGTTTTTTTTTTTCTGCAATGCCTTCCTTACGTATAACGTAATAAAGACACACCGCGAAAGTCATTCGTATATTGTGGCGGATGTATATCGTAGAAGTGTGCACTTTATATTCCACTATAACTTTAAACACCAGATAATATCACGATGTTTTATACCAGCTGCCCGAGCTACAAGTGGAGAAATTTCAAGCAAAGAAGCAAGCACTCTGCCTTTTTTTCAGTCAAGGACCCGCGTTCAGAAAACATGGTCGTGGAAAGAAGAAAGGGTGCTCAGTTCAATGGAGCAGAAAACTCCGCCCACAAAAGAACTCTGCTTTGAATCAAGCTACCGCTAGTGAAAGAGTGCATGGATATTATAGTTTCATAGCCAGATTTGCGTTCTGAAAGTTCTGAATAAAGTAATGCAAAATTTACTTGAAACCTAATTACAAATGTCCGGAGTGATTTCTTCGGCAAACTCTTTTGTTAAACCCCTTAAATACCAATTTCGATGCCGTAAGACGGCGAGAGAATTTATCGAGCACATAAATGAAGCTTTCCTTCTTTTCGTATGCATGTTTGTGTTTATGCATTCGGAAAACAAGGTTACAAATAAATCAAGGACAATCCCAGTTGCAGTTTATATACTAGTGTATATATTTCAATATTCTTGCTTTAACCTAATTGCACAGCTCAGTTTCATTGTGAAATATTTATAAGTCTGCTGCTCCTTCAGATGGCTTTTATCTATTCTGCTCTTGCATTACATTGGCTATACTAAGAATGAACCACTCTGTTTGTCTCGCAAAAAGACGGTCGCTTATGTAAATAAATAAAAAAATACTATTTAGAAAACGCGACTAAAAATGTGCATCAACGTGCAGCCAAACAGCTTTATTCATGGAGATGAAGAAACTCCCGGAATAAAGCGTTATACACTATATATACACCCATGAACTGAGCAAAAAACTACAGAATAAAATAAACAGCGACTGAACGGTACGTGAGCTTCGTAGACAGACATTACATGGCTTGCAGCATTGTCGCTTCACGTAAGGGCTCAGAAGAAAACGAATGAAAGAAAGTAAAGACGTGTGAGGAGCCATTGCTTTTCGAAGTTCCTGAATTCTTCGTGCATGAAACCGCGGAACTAGGATAAGAAATGACAAATCAATTTCGGTTGCTGAAGCACGCTTTCGCTTTTTCTATTGTTAACATCATACTGTGGCTCAAGCAAAGGCTGTCCACGCTAATGTCGACCCTTGCCTGACAGGCAAATACATGTGCCCCCATCTCCCACACAATCGCCTCCGACTGGTTCTTATATTGTGCGGTTTTTATACCTGTCTCGTTTCGAAAAGCCCCCCTGGCTCCGGGAGTGTATTTTGACAAACGCGATTTGTGGCGGGAGAAGACAGATAACGGACGATAGAGGGCCCTTACCATTAGTTCCGGAGCAGTGGATTTCCTCGTGGGTTGCAGGGTCGCAAAATCAATCTATTTAAGAGTGCCGCTGGCTTAATCCACGAGGTGTTTCCTGGGAAGTTATCTTTTTCTGCTAGTGTCATGCAAGCACTGCCACAAGTTTCTTGTGCAGTGCAAAAAAAAAAACAAAAAAAAAGTCGGGAATTCTTTCCTGGTTTCTCTTGCATCACTGCTGTGCCCTAGTGTTGGTATTTGAGCCGATGCCTCATTGAGATTATCGACCGTACATTACGTTCTTTACGGCACGATAGATGCTTGATTTAGATGCGAATAATTTCTTGCATAAAAAGCATTAATTCCGAAGAAAACTTAAACAATAAAAGCGGAGGAAAAAAAGAGAAGCTTTCTACTCAGGAGGCAACCGAGAATTGCACCAGTATTTTATTTATTTATTTTTATGCGAGAGCGTGAAATTGCCCATTGATCGAAAAAGCCGGTGTCTGTAGTCTGCAGCGATGAAACGGCAGATAAATTACTAGTGGCTCTGAGGCCACGTCATGCGCGCATTTCGATGGAGCATAGCGGGCGAAATGAAACGCCTGCTGCCGCAATAGCTCGCCAGGCGTTGCGTGAGGGGAGAGGGCATGGCTGCGACGCCACGTCACCCTCAATCTCGCTCTCGCAATCCTGTGATATATGCTTGTTCCTTGGCGGCGCGACAGCTCACGCCTGCGTTCTAACTGCACCTTGGCAAGGCCAAATCAAAACGTGCCAAGCATATCAACGCGCTCGCTTGCCCGCCAGCAGTTCATAACTCGAAGGACTGCTCTGCGGCAGTCAATTTGACATTACTGCTTTCGTATTGGCCACTCATCAGAAGTGCTTAGGTCCCCTTGCATTTTTTTTATAACTGAAGTTTTAATATGTTGGCACTATGATAGGAAAAGAAAGGGTGCAATGTAATAGGAAAAATTGTAATATGATGGCTTCTCCCCACGTATTTAACGGTGCGGCTTATTACAGATATCCTCTCTGGGCATTTTGTCATGCTGTGAGAAGTTGCTCTCGTTTTCATTTACACAATAAACCACGTGAAGGTGCTTCATTCTAAACACTTGTTCATAGGAAATTTGTTCGTTCTCAGCCGTTTCTTTTCATGTAAAGCGAATTATTGTTTGTGGATGTGAAGATGCGCGACGAAGGCTGTAATTATTGCATCACGACGGTTACATCGAATACCAAAATACTCTGGTGAGTTGTCCGTTCTTTCGCTTGTCCTCTTTCGACAATGTTGGTCTGTCACTATGCTGGACGCTCTCCAGTTTTTCACCTACGGAGGAAAAATGAGGCAGAATTTAAGGCGTCGGTGTCGAGTGCATCTTAAAGAAGAATGCGGAAGTATGTTGCTTAACTAGGAATCGGATCTTGTCATTGCGCTAAAAAGCTTTTCATGCGGTAAGCCTGGAGTGTGCGTTGCGTGTGTTTCGGTTTCCTGAAGCTGAAAAATTCCGCTAGTATAATTTGTCTCATTTACATATCGGAGACGGTATGTTTTCAGCAGTGTGATTTAAATAGGCGCGAGATGTAGCACATATTGCTGCCACAATATATTTGAATATACTGCGGTACCAACCATTTCAGAAACGCGAAAAATAGAACACCTTATAAGCATTTGGTAAAAAATAGATGTATGGATGTTGCACAAACGTCTACGCTGAGCAAAGCTACTACGTTTCCGTGCTTTTTTTTGTATGTTTAATTCAGCGAATACAAATTTTACTGCCAGAAATTCATCTACAGCACTGAAATCTATAGTCGCGATATCAAGCGAATTTCGTGACAAGGTGCACGTGTGATTTATAAATATAACATTAAGCCTCTTCATTATGAAATTGATGTGAAATTGTAACCCTCTATAAAAAAATTCAATGGCTATTGAGCGCTAAATGCGACAGAAATGTGGAAGCATTACGTCGCCCCTCTTTGAGGTCCCTGATTCATGATCTAAGCCGCGTGCACTACATTGCAAAGCATATATATATATATATATATATATATATATATATATATATATATATATATATATATATATATATATATATATATATATATATATATATATATATAGGATTTAAACGGCATTAAAGTGTTTGTTAGCTCACTCGACATACATCCTAACCAAGCTAACCGGGAGGCTAATAAATCGCAGGATGAGGGCAAATCCATCGACAGCTTGAAGCGCAGGCGGAAGCCTTCGTGCCATTCATGTGAATATCGGGCGAACGATTATTTTCACCTGTCATGTAATTGCATGTCAGTTAGATCGAGCCTTGCTAGTTTACTTACGTAATGTAGTGCGCAACTTAATAATCGTTAGCGTAGCTCTGCTCTCACCGGCAATTTTCTCATAAACTGTAAGTCCCTCCATCTCTTTTTTTTCTTCTTCTTTCTTTTTTTTGACAAAGGCAAGTCGGTTCTATCTGCTGCATCAAGATTGCACCCAAGGACAAAACAAAAACACTCAAGGTTGCGCTATGGCAGTGCTGCCTATGCCGATGAGCGCTATAGAAATACAGCAGCGTAATCGAATTCGAATACCGAAATCTAAAGCGTCTGTTTTTCGGATATCGACGCCCTTGGGTACTCGGGGCTGCTACGAGAACGTACAGGAAAGCCAGAGGCAAGCTGCAGGTAGCGCACGCGCATCCAAGTGGAAGAGGCCGCTTTTACAATTGCAAATACACGCGCGCGTAGGCACGCCGTTTTCGCATTCTGTCTTCCTAAGCTGCGGTCGTGCGCGAATTTCTTTCGGAAAAGCTGAAGGGCGCGTGCTCGTGCCCCGCGGTCCTCCCCTTCCGAGCCACGGGACGACGCGATCTCGTTCCGTTTCGTGAAGGAAAAGGGAGCAGGAGAGATGAATGCGCGTGTGAACCAGGCGCCAACAACAAGTGATCGATGCCCCGCGTGCGAGGTGCCGCGGGGATGGACGAGCTTCAGGGCGGCTACACGAATCTGTCGCGTTGTGATCGCTCAGCCATTCGTCTTCCCGTGAGCCGCTCCGCTTTTATCCCCTCCCTCCAAACAAGGTTACAAAGCTATTCCCACTCCCGGTTTCCACGATTTCACGCAACCGTGAGAAGCTGACAAAAAGCAGTGGCCAGATGAGACCCGGTCACACGTGGTTGCCGACTGTCGCGACATTGTTTCCTGGAGTCCGCCGTCCAGTTGTTTCAGTCAGCATGTGTCTGGAAAGAGCTCAAGTATGTGCGCGGACAAATGTGAAAGAATGGCAGGTTAAAAAGCCTACTTATCTGTGCATGTGCTTGCTCGTAACACTTATGAGCACGTATCTCTGTGCTTGTACACAGATTTTCCTTGTAGTTCTACGTGTGACCAAACAGGCTGTACATCACGTGGGCTTCTATTTTTCTCTTTTTGGTCTTTTTTTAGTCCGCAGTAAACGGCAGATTAAACGAGCTGACCACAGCACTTCTAAACGCATTGCCCAATCAGCTAGCTGTTGGTAAATTCTGCTGCTGGTGCGAGTAGTTCTACAGACAAGTCACTCTTCAGATAGAATTCACAGGCTATATAGCACGTCGGTTCTAAATGGTTCAAAAAAAAAAATGCGGTTGGAAACTTAGGCAGGGCACAGGAAATAAAAATATACATAAGAATTTTTTTATAGAACATGCGAGAATCTGTAAGCAAAATATCTAAATATTGAGCATGAAGGGGTGACGAGAGTTATCTATTCCGATGGTTTGGGCCATCAGCTTTGATTGAAAAGAAGTATCGACATTTCGCGAATGTCGCGCATCGCAAGCTCTGGACCATTTCGGAACCCGAAGATCGGGTACGTACTGTAATCGCCTTCGTCCTGTCTTAGAGTAGGCTGATATACAGATTTCGCAGCCTCGACCAAGTTCTCTACAGACGTATTACCTTTATACCCACGTAATATCATTAATACCACCTTAATCCTGATAGAGAAACTGTCTCTTGCCGAATTACTTGCGCCTTAGCATTGTGTTCATACCATGGAAGAAGTACAGCCATATTACACAATACAAATTTCACTGTGCACTCTGGGCTGAAGCTATAATTGGCGCGAGAGTAGTCGATCAATGTTTCAGAAATGCGAAGGTCTGACGAGTCCGGTCAAGAGTGCCACATTTCGAACTATCTTTTCGTGATGTGCGGATAAATGTAAAGGACACAATGTGCAGTACGAAGTCCCCTGAGACTGAGGAATAGCTGAACCTGCAGGTCCCGCAGGAAGGGAACGCAGTGCAGCGCATACTAGAGCACAGTGTTGTCTACCACTGTGCTGAAAGCAGAGGCATGTCGGCGTGACAGCTGTCATTGTGTCGACGTGTGGATTTTCTTGCCTCAAGTAGCGGTGACAGTGGCAGCTAGACATAATGGCAAATATCTTGGAAGTCTCGTCAAATCTAGGACTGTGGCAGCCACGTGGTTCTTTTGGTTCTGTCGTGTTGTTTTTTGTGCAGCGGGAACTGCGGGATACCACTGACGCAAAACATACAGAAAACCTGCAAAATGACGTGCTGTGCAATAGGACGGCTACAAGGAATGGAAGAGTGGACGAAGGTTGCAGATGTGCCATGCAGCGCGGCCTCTCAACTAAGAGATAAAAGAAAAAAAGCTGCTTACGTGCATAGCGATGCGATGTATGCTTAGCTTGACAAGCGAGCGTACTGACCCAGTTCTACCGAAACATGCGAGAATCCCGCTCTTGACGAGGAATATGTGCTGGCATCTCGAGGTCTTGACGAGGTCACTGTAGTCGCCATTGTTTCTCTTTCGTTTAATCAAATTTTAGTTGAACGCAAGACAATTAAATAATTAAATTATCGGGTTTTACGAGCCACAACCCCGATATTATTTACAGGCGTGCCGTAGAGGGGGACTCCGGATTAAGTTCGACCGCTTATTGTTCTATAGCGTGCACCCAGCGAAATGAAAATCAATCATGTATGGTTAAGGTTACGGCATTTCCATGTTGTTTTATTATTAAAAAATAAAGAAGATTAACGTGAGAATTGCACGCGAAGCGCCATGGATAAGCGTGAATTGTTGCGCTTCCTTTCTTATTTGCCTAAACCGAAAGCCGCGTATTTCAACGTGCGGCAGTTGTTACTTGGAGAAAAATTACTTTCGCGAGATTGACGGAAGTAGTTTTATTTTTTGATGCACATCCGATTGTTGTATTAATAATCACTTGAATGACTTCTGATAACACCCGTACACGAATAAAAGTTTTGGTGATTATAATGTCCATTATTGAGAGTCTCCTCACTTCGTGTGTTTGTGTGATCGGTGTGTACACCATAATTACCCCTCTGCCCCTGAGAGAGAGAGAGAGAGAGAGAGAGAGAGAGAGAGAGATGCAAATGAGAGAAAGGCAGGGAGGTTAACCAGAGTTAACACCTCCGGTTTGCTACCCTGCACTAGGGAAAGAGAAAGGGGAAGTAAAGACGGAAAGAAGAGCGTGAGAAAAATAAAAGCGTGAGAAAAAAATATGAAGAGGGATGGAATGGGGCCATTATAGTCTTTCTAATAGGCCACTGTGACGAAAAAAGGTCAACAAAGCCTTGAGTACCATACGAGGCAATCAGCCAGGCTCACATCTCCAGCTTATCATTAAAGTCACCATTCTGTATATTTCCTTATTTTGATGATCAGGTATAAGGCTCTAATAGAACAGTTGCTGGCCAGAGAAACCAAGCAGCCGACAAAGATAATATAGTTTTTCAGGTTTAATAAACGCATGTTCGCTTTTTTCCCAGCTATAACCAAATTTTAATGCATCCATTGAAAACAGAGTGGCATGACAAATTCGGCTAAGATTACTGGCGTGCATGAAGCGATATCGTTTAGCTTAGCATTTCAATCGCCTGAAGTGCTGGTACAGCATAGGCGCGGCAGCTCCAGAGCTCATCGTTTTTTTTATTTGCTTATCATGGCTAAGTTGGCAACCCTTTGTACACCTATGATATCTTCAAAACTGGCACGACAATGGAAGTCAAATGTATGCGATCATGTTTTCCCACTGAACAACACAGTGCTCACGGAAGAAAAAATATATTTGCGCAATGGCTTTGACCGACATATGTACCGGCATGTACATACGTACTTTTTTCTGTCTCCCATTATTCGCGCTGTTTGCTAAAGAAGGCACTGCATTAAGTGCTCGCATGTTTTGTTTATGAGGTTGATCTGCAGTGTCATACGTTTGCCTCATGCTGCGACTCGTCATGTGTCGCAAGAAGCCTGACCCCTCCGATCGTATAACTTAAAGCATTACTACCTGTGTAGCAGGCTTTCGCCTTCACGTGTTACAGGAGTGTAGCATGCTGCCTTTCTTATGTTGCTTTTTCCTTATGCTCTTTCCTTACTCGTAAAGGAGCGATATCCTTTTGTGCCAGCACTCTATCAGATAAACAGTGAAGGAAATGAAGGGAAGTGAAAGGAAAGAAATAGAAAAATAAAGATAGATAGAAAAAAAGATAAAAATAAAGAAATGAATAGAGCGGAAAGATTATGTATGACTAATCCGTGTGTGCATTTGCTTTGTGAAACTTCACAGCGCACCCCGAAGTGCGATTTGACACCAACCAAGCCATTTCCAAGCTCGATCCTTTTATTACAATGCAGCTTTTCTATCAAGGGGAACGAACCGCCTCGGTTGTCTCGCAATACTACATACGCCTCTGGGAGATTACCAGACCACTTCCTTGCTGCACGGGTCAATGGCCTCAGTGCGAAGAATGACCCGTGCAACGGCGCGCGTGCAGGTGTTGTCAAAGGACGGCACGGAAGCAGCGCACGCAACCGTGGTCGGTAACCTTTTGGAGAGTGCCTCCCACACTGCGGGCTCATACAGCGTTAGACGTCTCGGATTTCCTACAGCACAATGTATCTTATTTAACTTCCTAAAATACGCATGAAAAAAAGAATGTTTTCAAAGCCTGGTGCCAGATAAATGTGTTTGGTGCGTCTTCGAGAGCGTGGTATTATTAAATCACGCAATTAAGCAACTGACTCTGTGGGTCATGAGCAGTGTGAAAGTGCACATCGAATCCGTTTTTAAGCGATGACTTCTCGTGATTCCTGGATTGAAATCTGGCAGTCAGATATTGCAACGATGCCTGATTCCCGTCGCGTTAACTTGGGTTTCACTGTCGTCTAAGCTTTATCGCCACTCGTTTCTTTTTTTTTATCTGACTTCTTCTCTTTCCCTGTACAGTCGCGCCAACAAGTATCCAGCAAGTGTAGTGGAGAATATGAATGTAGTGCTGCAGGCATTGTCATGGCCCTACGCAGGTATCTTTCCCTTCAAATATTCAATTTCATTGAGCACTTTTATGCAGGGCGTCTGTGTTTGGCAGCCGCGTCCTTTTGAAAGCAATTTGGTTGGTGTTCCGTATTAAATTGCCAAAGATGGTACAAGAAACCATTTCTCCTTCTGAAGTTTTTGCAAGGTCGTCTCTCAAGGTATAGAGAGGGAAAGTTCACTTAAACATTGCAAAGGCTGCAGCTCATGCAAGGTAAGAAGCTGAAGTACAAATATCACTTGCTACTTCTCGTTGAAACCGCAGTTTATTTGCTTATTCTCTTTTATTTTCATGGCGAGCGCGTTAGCTTGAAGTTGGCGCTGAGAATTGAACGATTCATATGCTTCTTAGACTTGTCATCGCTTCTGCCGATGGTGTTTAGCTATGGTACAAGTCCACTACGGTCGTCGCGTTAAAGATTAGGTCACTGGAGACAATAAAAACAAGGGAATTGATAGATAAACATGCGGAATAATGCAACAATAAACACGTGACTAGTAACAATGAAAATTCAGCTGTACCTCTTTAAATTCTTTGGAGTGGTTCCGTTGGCGGTTCCGCAATGCACTTTATTTTCCTCCTGCTAAACTTTGCTGGATTTCAGTGTATTTTATGCAGTTTGATTAAATAAAGTTATTCATTCAGGCGCACACACTGCACAGAATTATGACGTGCAGAGCACTTCAGGTTGGGTGGGCCTGCACAGAATCATTCCTACGGTTTTTTCGCTTTTGTTAAAGAAGTTTTTCGCAGGTGAAAACAGAAAAAAAAAATAACTCACCATCGGCAACTTTTTTCCGCTACTTTTTCAGAAATAGAAGAGACAACGATCCATTTGTACGACAGAATTTTGCGTATCTATACGTCAGGAGTCGTGGAGCTGCTTCACGAATGTGCCCTGCATCCCACGGAAGAATTTTCTCACTTCTAGTTTCTATGCCTTTTCCACACCGTGGCCACGACGGGCAAGGGTGGCTAGAAGGAGGCGCCTTCGAGGAATCCCAGACTCTGCGAAATTCCAGCGACGAAAAAATGCTGAACCCAGCAGCGCGCCCGCCTCGAAAAGGCAGAGGAGGCCTTTGCCGCATTAGGCCACACTAGCGTCTTTCCATCCAGACTCAGTGTCCTCTCTCTACATAGTACTGCAGCCCGGAAGCTAGTTGGCTTCTTGTTCAGACGTTCGAAACACTTATGATCGAACGCTCATGCGTTTTTACTATCATTTATTTGGTGCCTTGTGCGGTTTTTTATTAAGGTACACGAGTCAAATTATACCAGTCAACATTCGACCGGCAAACACACGAACGCTTGTAGCTATTAGAAGTGACGAGGCTAGTACTAGAGCCTCCTTAATCATTACCTAGTTGCCTCACACGCACGCACGCACGCACGCACGCACGCACGCACGCACGCACACGCACACACGCACACGCACACGCACACGCACACGCACACACGCACGCGCACGCGCACGCACTTGACTAAAGCTAGCGGATCTTTCGCATCATGCCTTCCTCATTCCGACA
This sequence comes from Dermacentor albipictus, assembly GCF_038994185.2. Lineage (NCBI taxonomy): Eukaryota > Metazoa > Arthropoda > Arachnida > Ixodida > Ixodidae > Dermacentor > Dermacentor albipictus. The sequence goes on along the minus strand of NC_091824.1, from coordinate 158,070,746 downwards.
AACATTTCTATCACAGTTAATCCAACATAATTTATGGGCTTTCAGAAACAAGTATTACTCGGTAAACGTGCAAATTCAAGAACTAAAAGTGATAATCATGCTTGTGGCTTTCATGAATTCCTACGGTAATTCACGCCTGGTAAAATGAACAATATCTAAGGAACAAGGATTATTTTATCCCATATTTTATTTCCAAAAACAAAAACAAATCGTAATTTTCTGCGGATCAGCCGCAATTATCTAGCAAGAGCAGCTCCTACTCCAAAAAATTGCTTATTCACTGCTTCGCCGCCTTGGTGTAAAGAACGTCAAACCACATACTTAAATATTCTCACTACACATATGTTCTCACGCATATTTAAGCAGTGAGCCTATAAGCTCCCAGCCTTGACTCTGCTCAATACAACTGTGGATAACGTAATCACAGTGTTCCACAGAGCTTATCAAGCTGTCGCAATGACCCTTGGAAACTTGCGATGGCTGAGGCTCAATAAAACGAAGTTCGTTAGTGACGCTGACACAAGTGCTGAAGCATGGGAGTATACACGAACTATAAAAATAAAAGACTTAAATATGAAACAAGCCGTCACCACTTTAAGCAGCCGTTGCCTCCAATGTCTTCGTAAAGTGTATACCGGTCTGGTACTTTTTCCCAGGAAATACTATTCGACCCTTTTAAGCAATGTGGTTATGTAAGGTCGCGTTGAGGTGGAAGATCATTAGAGAATTAGAAAATGTGGCTTCCAAGTCACTGCGGGATTGTCGGCAATGAACGGGCGGATCACGCTGCCCGCTCAGCCCATACTGAGGAGCGCCACGTCCCCATTCCTCTTTCTAGAACTGACGCTGCACGGAAGCTCCACCTACTTGCTCGGCAGTGCACCGCGTCGCAATGGAATGAGCCACATTTAAGAAATCCGCGACTGCACTCACTTGATCCAACATTAAGTCTTCGAGCGCCATCACAGCTTCGCCGTAGAGACGCCACGCTTTTATATCGACTTTGGTTGGGCGTTGCCTTTACTAAAGCCTATGCCTTCCGCATAGGGATGACCGACACCCCAACCTGTGACCACTGCGGCCATGAAGAATCAATTGGCCATATTTTATGCACCTGCCCGGAGTACAGTCCACAGAGGGCATGCCTCAGCCAGGAACTAGACCAACTGGACGACCAACCGCTATCGGAAAAAAGAATTCTGCAACATCGAAAGGACCTACCGTCACAGAAGAAGGCCGTGCAAGCGCTTTTGCGCTTCTTGCGATCTACCGGCCTGTGTGAACGACTTTAACTGGAACGCCTTTTGTGTGTGTGTCTCCATGTGTGCGCGTTCGTTTTTTTTTTCCCCTTTCCCTCTCTGTCATCTTTCTAACCCCTATCCCCCATCCCCAGTGTAGGGTAGCAAACCGGAGACTCATATCTGGTTAACCTCCCTGCCTTTCCTCTTCATTCTCTCTCTCTCTTAACTTGCACATTTACCTATTTATATTTCCGGAATACTGGAATTCTGGAGCTACCAACGCGACAAAAAACACTAATGGCTTTTTCTTGCGAGCCTCAGTTATCCCAGCGAACACGGAAGTGGTAATTTAAATACAGGCTAAAGCGCATACTGTCGTATAGATGACAAGAAATCACGGACGTTGAGCCATGGGTCAGTAGAACACTCTGCTTGCCAAACGTGGCTCCATATCACTTCAACGTGCAGAGTAAGTCGAACCTCCTTATAATAAAATCGCATCCGACGCAATAACAGCTTCGCTCTATTTGATCTTATTAATAAAGTTATGTCGGTTACACTCCAAGACACAATTTAAATTTACTTCATTATATCCGACAATAATTAAAAAAAATTGTGTTCGTCGTATTGAAGTGCTACACATAACCATAACACATGATTGCTAAACAAGCAATCATGCTCGAGTGGAAGTTCAATGTACCACGTTCCATGAGCAATGGTAAAGGAATAATGTTTCCCTGCTAGTGACACCGGCAGCCAATATAGACTTGTGCAAGCGGTTTGAGCTGGCGACCCAAATCTTTTTATGAAAGAAATGCGACATGACCAATTTACTAAGAGGAAATGTGTGTACTCTGTAGTCACGCAGAATCACGAATAAACGCACAAAGGATCGTCATACCATCCTGACTTTCATTCAAGGGAGTCTGTAGCACACTGACAAAAAATCATGCAACCTGAAAGCCCTTACTTGTTAGCGCATCGACATTAGCACCTTAAGTGAATAACGCAAATGTAAATAATTACGTGGAGAGGTTAAAGCCCTCTAACGTACTGCAGGCGCACTAACTTGCATCTTACGACACGGATGCGGCGACCAACTTACCCAGGCGCCGGCATTATAGCACGCAGAACTAAAGAGCAGGGGGTCGCGGGAAACCTATACTCGGCTAAATGGCCACGGCGTCTGGACGTCTCATGTCATCCGGCTTTTATTCGTTAGCTTCCAAAACGCGCATGCAAGCGCCGACGCTCCGGACAGAGTGATTGCGAACCACGCCACGCAGTCCCACTCTCCCTGTTTCTTCATCGACAACGTCCTTCTCAAAGAGGCCGCCATCCAGTTCAAGGCCAGTCAACGTCCTTCCGACCGGGTTTCTTCGTTGGCGGAACGCCAGGCTCTCGCCGTGGCCCCGCCAGACCGGCGCCTTCCGCGACCCGCATTTCCCCTTCAGCCCTTCCTGCCCTCTTATATACCAGCCTCTCTATCGTCATCGCGCAAGTGCCGCTGCTCGATGGCGCTTCCACTGAGCCTAGGACGCGGTCGCCCCTACAGTTTTCTCGGCTGTTGCGCGACTCTGCGTGCGCAACTTTGCAGCCACTACTTTTTGATTTCTGTGCCGCCATTTCCCAAACAAAGCGGCCCAAAATTATTGAAGTTGTAAAAACGCAATTGAGAAGTGCCGATAAATAGCCTCCACGAGCAGAATAGATAAAAAGAAAGCTCCTGTTCAGAGACCGAACCGACGGCTTTTCATTCTTGTGAAGTAATTAAACTCTAACGGGCTTCAATTCCATATCGTGCGTTCCAGCTAACATGAATCTTTGTGGTGCTCGGAAAAACGGACGTAAGAAAGGAGAACAAATTTGTTGACGTACCTTGACACGTACTTAGGGATCGGGAAAACGGTGAAAGACACGTAACAACGAGTGCTTTGAGATAGGTGTATTGTACTTCCGTGTTTGCCCGCATTCCATGCGCGGTACCCAAAATATATTTATCATGTATCTTTGTCGAATCCAAAGCAATGTCTCCTGGTGCTTGCTCCTGCTTTTATATTTAATAGTAACGGTATTGTGCTATGGCCAGCCGTTTTATTTTGCATTGTTTTGTATTACTACCTTGTATTGTAGTATGTGTACAAGTTTATATTAATTTAGGCTGCCACTCTTGTAACACTAACTAGATGCTTGATTATATTCGTTTCCTTAGTTCTGTGCTTGTTATGGTACCACGATAATTTTCAGTATCTGATTTGATACTGGTACCAGTTTTGTTAACGTATCATGTAGTTATGCGATGCTGTTATGCGAGTTCTGCAAAGTCAAGAAGTATATTTCTTTCTTGCCTCAAGGATAAATATGCGTATTTATTAGGCATCACTTCCAGAAGATAGATAGACATCACTACTGAACCACAAATCGTTGAGGTGTCAAGAGTTCCTCAGTCCATAGGCTCGCTGGGGTGCTGTGCCACGTAGGAATATATGTGCTCTACCTGGCATTATGAGCACGTCTGGGAGACAGCATCTGTAAGCCACCGAGGGGAATGGGGCGGGGAGATGTTGGTGGGGATAGGAAGGGAGGTAATGGTTTGGTAATTACGAAGGGATGCATTCAAACAGAGTACCAACATAAAGAATTAGATGCTGGTTTATTCCTTCAGTCAATAACAAGCGCAAAAATAATTTAAACATGCAAGCAGCAGCCACATCTACGTCTCGGCGATCCGTGAGTGTTATCGCGACAGGTTTAGGAGAACATTTCCAAGGTATTTGGGAGTGATTTCGTTGGAGCGGCACTGTGGTGGGCCACCAGCATTGGCACATGTAGGGCGCAGCTCTTGCACAATGGCCCCGTCCACGTCCACACAAATTAACTTATCAATCAATCAATCAATCAATCAATCAATCAATCAATCAATCAATCAATCAATCAATCAATCAATCAATCAATCAATCAATCAATCAATCAATCAATCAATCAATCAATCAATCAAAACTTTATTCCATCCACAAATGTGTTCTTTTGTGGAAGACGAGGGCTCGTAAAAAGCGGATCTATCCACTTGAGAAGCTTCCAGCCCCTGCTTACATGGCATACAGTGAGAGCGTGGAAATATAGAAATGTGTGTACACGTTGAACAATGATAATTCCCTAAGGCATTCATGACAATAAATTCATCGATGCTTCATACAATTGTAACACTGCAAAAAAATTAATTCGGAAATCTGGAATACGTTTGTACGTAGTGTGCAGCTTTCACACAAAAGAAACGAATCAATCTTTCGCAACAAAAAATGCCTTGATTGCAAGTTGGTGGACCCAGTGGAACTCGGACTAAGAGTAGTTAAGAAGCAAAGTTGTCGCTCTTTACGGAATAGTGGTATGTGGGCATCTGGATGTAGTGATTCCATGTGTAGTATTAACCAAAAAAGAACGCTTTCTGAACAGGCCAGCGCCTAATAATAAAATTAGATTCACTACATGTTTCAAAAAAAAAATCTATGGAAGTTTGTTGTGTATAAACGCCTTCTATGCTAGTTAGTGCTACTTTGTACGAGCCTCTCATCTGTTGTTCCTCGACAACATCGTTTTCTCTCCGGATTTAGTTAGAAGATGCGTGCATGCAAACGCTCGTAAAATATTCATCCTATTGCGCTGCACACCTACACAGTCTGTGGTACAAGCTATGACTTCAATATTGGGGGAGGCTACGATCCCATTTTCTGAACACCGAGGAAAGAATTCGTTGCGCTAAACTCTCTCTCTCTCCTATCTCTGCTCTCTCTCTATGCAGCTACTAGCTGTCTGTAAAGTAATAGCAACTACTTTTTCTAATTATCACCGTGGACAAAACCAACAGACAACTAAGAAAAAAAATTGCTGTCTAGAAAACAATCACGCAGTAAATTTATTAAAAATAGAGCTAACTCTGTCTCGACAACTGAAATTGCCTCCCGAGCTAGTTGCCCCACAATCATTTCTTAAGGTGTTTCGGGACAAAGAAAACGGATCGTTTGCCAGCTGGAGCAATAGACAGGAAAGAACGACAGGTCGCTAGCAAAATACAGAGCAAAGCGTACGTTCTCAAAGCCACCTCATCTATATCCCACAGTGGGCGCAGACAAACCACGTGCCACCGGACATCAATGTGCTGCCGACGCCATCCTCGACCCGTATTCTAGACGCGCACCCACTTCACACGCACGCAGTATGTGCTCTTCTCTTTGCGAGAGAGCGCTGTGCGTTCTGCCTGTTTACGCGCATGATTGATTTCGCTCTCGGAAAAGCCGTAAGGATACAGCGCCAGAGTGCGAGCCATCGCCGAAGCAATTTAGAGCTTGACCGTTCTGCTTTGCCTCAAAACAAAAAGGCCCGCGCAAACAAGACGGGGTGGAAAAGGAGACAGGCAGACGACGCAGAAGTGAAGGAAACAAACACCCAGAAAAGGAAAAGGCAAAGCCATGGGCGAGGAAATCGTTCTCCTCCATCAGCGAAACAATTCGTTTTGTGTACCGCGGCATGTGGAACAGAATAGCGCTAGAAAGCGGAATAAAAGTTGTTGCAAACGCTTATATCGTCGTGACCGTGCATGCATAAAAGGAAGGCAAGAAGGCTTCGTATACTGGGGCATCGATCTAGGATAGAGCATGCAGTGGTGCGAAAAAAGAAAAAGAAGAAAAGAAAAATTCCAGCTCCACCAGAAGGATAGCAGCCGGAACGACTTGGGACGCGTATCAGAGGCCGCTTACCACGTGTTTTGCGGGAAAGCTAGTTGCTGCATTGCTGACGCCATGAGTACGAATTCGAAAAGAGCAGGGGAGCAGACGTCGCGGAGAACCAAGATGTGATCCTCCGCACGCGAACCTAGATAGGCACAAATCGCGGAATCGTGGTGGCCAATACCAAACAAGGGCGTCGATTGTAAGGCGATCATGGAGAGAAAAAAGAGCGCGGAACGAGGCAAGTATTCGCAGCTTAGGAGGAGGAGGAGGAAAATGAAGGAAAGAAAGGTAGGGAGGTCAACCAGACGCACGTCCGGTTTGCTACCCTACACAGGGGAAGGGGTTTAAGGGAAGAAAAAGCTTAGAATCGCAAGACTACGGGGCTTTTTGTATCGCAATTCGCGTAGTCGGGACCTGTTTGCACGGTGATCAGTTGTCAAGGAATAAAAACAAAATGAACGGCGAACACAAGCGTCGCGCAATTTTACTTCCACTGCTTAAAATGAGAAACGCAAAGAGAGAGAGAGAGAGAGAGACCTTAATGAAGAAGCTTGAACTGGCCCGAAAAGGTCTGTTGACAGTACTGAATGTAGTAACACATCTACCCTTAGTGCGGAGGCGAGGAAACCTGTTTTATTGAATACGTGAAAAGTGTGAGTCAGTGATCAATAGTACCAAGATATCGTTGCATGCAGTTGGAGCAGGTTTTACAGGATTGTAACGAGCTTTCTGCGAGGTTAGAGGTTGAGCTGTTAAGGGAGTGTTATTTGTCGTAATACATCGATTAGAAGCTGGAAGAACTGTGGACGTCTTTTGATTTTTGTGCCATGGGATAATACAAGTACCTTTTAACGAACTATGTCAACGTTTAGTGACCCGCCGTGGTTGCTCAGTGGCTATGGTGTTGGGCTGCTGAGCACGAGGTCGCGGGATCGAATCCCGGCGACGGCGGCCGCATTTCGATGGGGGCGAAATGCGAAAACACCCGTGTGCTTAGATTTAGGTGCACGTTAAAGAACCCCAGGTGGTCAAAATTTCCGGAGTCCTCCACTACGGCGTGCCTCATAACCAGAAAGTGGTTTTGGCACGTAAAACCCCAAATATTATTATTAACGTTTAGTGGACCATGACTTGAGCCCGAAAATCGAAATGGCGCCGACAGCACGTTGGCAAATGGCGCTCAGTTTATGGGGACAATGTGTGCGATTATCGAACCAGTGCCTTTTGTATGACACAGACTCGTGAGTCTAGTACGCACGTATACATCGCTGCATAGATCTAAGAATGTTCGCGCTAAGTACATTGCCTTACTTTCGCTTTAACACTGGCTTGCAAGAAAAGCTCACATGTAGAATGTTCTCTAGATATCGTTAACCTCTCTCTCTCTCTCTCTCTCTCTCAACATTATGTAAATGAGAATCGCTACAGTCAAATACGCGCACGGGATATTCATGACTACTTAGGGCCGAGAACAATTACTGACTGAACTATACAAAACAGCAACAACAATTTCACAATCTGCTCCAGTATGGGCGCTGAACAAATTGTACATTGTATTGCATTAAAATTTCTACAATTTCGTTTATATAAAGGCAGCAAGAAGCAACGGCAACGTAACAAATGACGGCAAAAGAAAAAGATAGACACGTGCATGAATCGTGCCCACTGATCACTGAAATATGGAAATTTAAAGAGCCCGTCCACAATTTATTTTGCGCACGACCGAGCATGGGTACATGATACTTTTGCTGCTGCAACCGATGTGAAGTATAATAGGAAAAATAAAAGAGCCAATTTAAAACCATGTACGATTTGTCTTGTGTATCACAAATGAACGTGTTCGCACTGCTCTATGCTCCTGCTCGTGTCCGCTGATTTTCCGGCTTAGCGTTCTCATTTATGCGCCCTCTCAAATCGCCATTCAATGCGCATGCTCACACACGCATAGAAAAGCGCAATGCTCGGGCTATTAGTCTGCGCACTCAGCGGCTGCCTTTGTTCAAAAAAGCTTCCTGTAGAACCGAGAAAGGGGAACTTGTTGTAGCTGGCGCCAAGCAAATAGACGGAGAAAGAAATTGGCCGTTGAAGACAAGAATCTAGGCGCAAGAGACTAGATGAAAGGTACCAAACAGCTTAGGCTTCATGGAACGGTGCTTTAATGGTTCCAGAAGTCACAACATTCGCGAGTTACACGTGCAAAGCATACGTCCTTTTGTTATCTATCAGTTACATTTCAAGTCTATAATGTGCCCTGTTGTTTACCGCGCATGCTCCCAATCCTTTTTCAAGCAATCTCAGTCCCCCTCCCCCCCTTTTGGCTTTTGTTTAGTTTTAGTCAACGTAGACCGAAAACACAAGACGAGACGCATAAAAAAGGCTGCCTCTCTTACCCAAACTGAGGCCACGCTGCGCGACAGCCCGTAACAGCCCCTTGTCGCTGAAGTATAATTGCGGATACTACAAAAAGGTGGGGCTTCATGGAGCTAACTATCTGCATTGCACTGAGGAACTCTGTTTCTTGCTGCAGCCGTAGAAAGTAAGCAGAAGTGGAAGCGCTTTTATAGCCGCTTGAAACCGGGAAAGAGGTTCAAGCCTTCCGTAAAGTGAACTAGTTTTCACTTTTTGTTCGATCTCCTACCAATTTGTACGTAGTACTGAAATGTAAAAAATAAATAATTTGACATTTATGGCTGAAATTGAAACACGCGTCTCACGTCGCAGAGTATTTCAGCCAGTCAGGTGGCAGTTTGCACCGCATCTTTCACTGCGCTTTCCTCCTTTTTTACTGCAGACCACGAGCAGGGCAGCATGTGAGTTACTCAAATCTTTATAGCCTTCTTGACTTACCTCTCGACTCTTTCTGATTCTCACACATCATGTTATAACCAGTAATTTTGATTAGTAATCAGTAATTTCTTCATGAGTAATCTGTAGCGAATATTTAACGTCATCAGCGACATTATAAGTGGAAGTTACATCTGGTATCGAACAATGTGGAACGCGATTATGTCAATGTGCGCATACCTACATCATATGCCCTTCCGAGCGCCTTCACAGGTACATTTCTGGCACCAGTCAGTGGCGCTGCAGCAGATTTTGTAGCTTCATATATTACGTCACATTTTATTTTCATAAAGTGCATATCCTTTCAGTATGATGGAAGCTGGGACACTCAGGTTGAATGCGACGCCGTACAACTGACGTCAGTAAACATGGAATTTCACCGGCGTCCTTTTGCACAGATGCAAATGCAAAGATTCAATTCTACAAAACGAAAACTGACTAAAGCCCTGTCCCTTGCGTTTTGCCTGCTACCTAATGCTAGTGTAATGTAACAGCACCTATTCCTTCTAAACAGAATAATAAGTTAAGAAAGAGCACTGTCTTTTTTCTTTACTTTTGTATTTGAGCTTTATTGCATGTTCATGAGCCATGCGGCTTCCGCACGTAAACTCCTGCTCTTCTACGCTCGTAACAAGCGTGGTCGATCAGTCAACTGGAGCCTGAGCTTCGAAGCGGGTGCACTTTAATTGAATTCGCGTTCGACTCCACGTAAAACTGACTTCTCTAAAGGATCTTCGTTAAGTTTTCTGGTTTTATGAACCGAAAACTGCGTGCTATAAGCATAGCATCCAATGGTTGTCCTTGGCTCTACTTTCCGTTTACTGCAGTCGCAACATTTCCTGCTTTTCTTTTGTGTCTTCCTGAAAAATGCAGAATGTCGCAAGGCATGGTGCACAATGTCTTGATTGACTAAATATGAAATGGACATATTAGAAAGAAGTGATACATCGGCGAACTCCCTCACGTTAGATTTCCTACAATTCTTTTGTTGCATTCATAAATGTTTCATTCATGTGCTCCTTGGTGTGGGCTTTTGATTGGTCTTACCTACATTTCTCTGTTAATTTTTGCTATTTGCTATTGGCGACGTGCAATTTGGATTTGCTACTCGTTTTATATTATGTACAGCTACTGTCGAGCTCTGTATGAGCTACAATGCGAAAGAGCATCAAACCGGTCTCACGTTGTAGCTCATACTCAGTGAAATAGTACATTATCATATAATATACCAATATTCTGGCTTTTATTTTTATTTTTGCCTTTGTCGTTATTTTTTCCTTCTAATTTTTTTTGTGGCGCTTTCTTTATGCCAGTAAAGAGGGGCACACGGCTTCATGCCGCTGTCATTTATGGGAGAATTTACCACTCGGCCTCCCATATCGTGTAAAGTGATACTTGATGTGAATAAAGGTAAAGCTCAAGTCGGCTGTCCCAGAATCACATAAACCGGCGAGTCTGATTTCAGTGAGCCTGAGGTTAAGTCAACCTTAAGTTAAATAAATATTTTGCGAGTGAACCTAAGTTCTGTTTATTTTGCCCACAACTGCAACAACTATATAGTATGTCGCCATCCCTGTACAGAGTAACATGCCACCGGTTGTATACGCGCAGGCAAAAATCTGTTTTTCTAATAAATACCTTCTCTCTCTCTCTCTCATGATGAAGTGAAAGGTGCGAAACAAGTGAAAGATGATAAGTGGAGTAAATTGATTTGTATCCAAACGCGGTGCAGGCAAGTAAAATAAAAAGAAAGCGCAAGAATAAACTATATCCCATTCCTCATAGTCCGACGTATAGATTGCAGAGAACAGTTATATAAAATTGCATTCATAAAAGAATGAATGCAGTTAAAGTAGGAACTACAAAAAATAAAGATTTATTATTTTTTTAAAAGGTAAATATATTTCTGCGAATATAAAAAAATTGCCTAAATTAGGTAAATAAGTTCCACTTTATTTTCATTGTGATGTGCACAACTTTCTTTCTGTATGACATAGTAATGCATTTTGGAAATTTTAACTACGTACATGGAGAGACGTTAGCACTTTCAGACTCCCTCTAAGTAGTCGAGAGTTATTTAGCATGAATGCATAGTTTTATGAAACCTTTGATTTGTAGCTGTTAGGCCAAAGGCTTATACTAATCATTTCTTTTAATCGAGGCGGTATAATATTTTACTACTTGAATGTATTTGAGTCAGGTAACCTTGGGGAATCACGTTTATTTACGCTTTTTTCTTTGTGTGTATGTGTGTGTTACCAAGGTGAATGGCGTCATGGTCACTTTTTAGTTTCTACTGTTGAGTATAGGACAACTTCCAAGCAACCTGCCAGTCGTAAGTGCAGCATGACATTTGAAGTGACCTTCAAATATCAAGCTTCCTTACACAGTATTTTACACCATCCAGTTTTTTTTCTGTAAATTAACCTTGAGGCCACAGGTGCGGCAGCATTTACTATGTTAAAAGCTTCCTGTGTTGCAGGTTCGGAGTCTTTCTGAAAGTCCCGCTTGGAAAAAAACTCTACTTTGAGGCGGAAGCTTCTGCTACATTTGCTGCATGAGCGAAATAACAGAGCATCACCGACGAGAGTTGAGTGATTTCATTTTCCCTGTACATTTGCAGTACTGATGCATTTCTAAGCTTAATGGCATTTAAAAAAAAAGTTTCCTGTGGCAAATAGCATAATTCTTGATCTTGAGCTGAATTATTAGAAGAGGCGGACACCACTTGCGCGAGAAATGGAAACGCATATTAAAGTGATTAAAAATTAACTAATTATATTATTAATTAATTACGTTTCAGCACATATTGTAATTTATAAATTGTACCCGGTGAGCTTGCAAGACGTATCTACTAGAAATGAATTTCAAGGACGACGCCAGTTTCGAGATATTATTTCCCAAAATGGGGAACAAAACACATAGGCGTATTAGTTATGTTGTGCTTCAATGTATGAAAGAGCGCTTTGTTAAAAAAGTAAGGCATAAAAAAAGATTGCATTCTTACGGCATGTTTGATGGCGCATATCTTCTAACTGGCGTCAATCTGGAAATTCATTTCAAGTGGATACGCCTTGCAAGTTCACCACCTGCAATTCATAATTTGCAATATTGGCCTAAAGTAATTAATTTAAAATATAGTTAGTGCGTTCTTATTAATTAGTTGAGCATCTGTTTAGATTAGTCGTGCAAGAAATGTACATGTCTATCTGAATAATCCAGCTCAAGGACTAGAATTATGTTATTTCAACAGGCTATTTTTAAAAAAATTCCTAAAGCTTAAAAAAAACGGTCACTCGTATGGTGGCTGTGTATCCTGTGGGCTACTGTGCAAACCGCGTGGCGTTGTCGCTACGATGTTGCCGTTGGCGTTTACGTTGTCGCTACATTGGATGTTCTTTTACTTTGACAGCAATTACACTGTAGGCGCGTTTCTACCATCGGCGTCGCCGTGAGGTTCCGTATAAATTCCAAGGGCAATAAAATTGTCACCACGCGCCGTATACTGTATGTGCGAGTTAAAGCGTGCGAGGATGAGCCGGCGCTCGTGGTTCAATCTCGCCCACGCAACGGAGGAAAGCGGGGAGGAAGCGCGCCGCCTTCCGTCGCGCGCAAGGCTTTGGGTGAAGAGTACGGGGAGGAGGGGGCGGGCGGCCGGGCGCGCACAGCCGTGCTGCTGTGTCTTGAAAGCCAACTGCGACCAGTACAGAGTCCACGCTGCGCTGTGTTCGCGGCTTAGTTCGCATCGATGCGAGCGGAAGCCCGAAGGTCCATTCGCTCGCTGCTGCTTAAGAGCTTTGAGAGCGAGTTTTCGTGGTCATCGAGTGAGATGTGTTCATGTTTGCTTGTGTGTGCGTGACACCATGCTTGTTATTGAGTTAGTATTCTTACGTTTACAACTTTGTACGGCCGATAAAACTACTATGCTTCTATAAAACATTTATCAGTGCTTTGCCTTTCGGGCGAAACTGCCGCTATTTCTAACCAACTATCTTATTCTTTCTGCATCTTCTATTGTGGGTATTTGTCACGTTTGAAGCTTATCATCCTCATTGTCATGTACGCCTCGTTTGTGCCGCCGACACTGCTTACACGAGCATGGCCACAAGAAATTGCACGCACACAGTGCACTCTTGACAAGAACAATTTCTACCCAATGCACATAATATAGCCCACGTCCACTATATGATTACTTGTTCTGGCGTCCGAAATACTTGCACAGAGGCCACTACTGTCGGAATCTGTGGGGAGCGTAATGCGTTGCATTGACTTTTGATACGTTTAGTGCAAGTGCTACGTTTTTGTTTCCTTGTTTAAAAGAAAGTGGCAGTTGCACCCGGAAGGCAAAGCATCGATTGCGATAGCAAATTAGTAGACAGATATGCTTGGTACCTAAATTAACAAGCATGGCAATTATGGTGTCAGGAGCGCACAAGTAAATCTGAGCACATCTCCCTCAATGACCGCAGAAACACGATTTCAAAATGCTGGACTGAGAAAGCGCGGCCACAGCAGCGAGCGAATTGACCTTCGTGTTGTCTCACGCTTCCATGCGAAAGAAGCAGTGAAAACACAGGCGGGCACGCAGCTATCGGCAGTCTGCGCACTGTGTCCCCACCGCAGATCGCTTTCAAGATAGGGCCCATGCGACCACGCCATACGCAGCAGCCAACGGAGTAGAACGCCCCCCCCCCCCCCTTTCGCATCCCCTCGCCGGAGCCCTGCGCGCGACGGAAGACAGCGCGCACTCTCCCCGCTTTCCTCCTTTTCGCGGTCAAGATTGAGCCGCCATCGTCGGCTAACCCTTGCATGCTTTCACTCGAATAGTCAGCATACTGCACGCAGCGACGATGCTATGGCCTTTGGACTTGATACGGAACATCACGGTGACGGCGACGCCAGAAATGCGCCTGGAGTGTCCATATAATTGCTATCGCAATAAAGAAATGGTTGCCCGAGAGCTCAGTGGTTAGCACCTAGCAGTGGTTAGCAGTGGATGCCCACTGCTTCACTGCCATGCATATGCTCGGTGCTGGTGGAGGCGGTTAGGGAGAAGCTTTCTTTTTCGTTATGCTGTAGCAAAAGCGAAGCTGGGGATGACCAGATGCCTTAGCGCCGACAAAAAGCGTCGTTGTCTTCCGTCGATGATGGCAACGGTCGTCATCAGCGTAACAAATTGGACAGACAAGGCAAAGCCAATTACGAGAACTAGACTGCAGTGGCTGCAATAACTTGATATTTCTTGCAAATGTTTTCTTACCGACTCCCAGAAAACATTATACCTGCTTTTAAAGGTGCTGAATCATAGGTTAAGCAAGGAAGAAACCAGGAGGAAAAAATAATTACGATTGTGCAAACAGTAGTGACTTGCTGTTTAAGGCCCGAGCTGCCTGCCTGAGTACAAAAAAAAGACATACAGGATAAAATATTCACCGCAGGATGTGGTACGAGTCTACTGCAGCGAAATTCTGCAAACTGGTTAGCACACATCACAAGGAAATGCCAAGATATTCACACAGCAAGACCCGTCGGTAACGTAAGCACTGGGATTAAAAGAAAAAAGATGGAAGGATTAACTGGCTAGGAGTCCAGATAAACAAGAGACGTTTCGAGTGTAGGGGGAAAAAGGCAGGGAAAATATTAATAAAACCGGAGTCGTTATAGGAATAGGTAACTATGCAATATAGAAATGCAAGTCCTAATGAAGAACGAACAGATCAAGGAGAGACAGGCAGAATGATAGCCTGCGATATGTGTAGTAAAGCCTGATTTGATTAAGCATCATAGGTCACTGCATATTTGTGACCGCTACGTTTCCAAGGAGGTGCCAATAAATATTATAACATCATCATTATAAGCAAACACATCTCGCTCTGGCATCTCGATATCTGAAAAAAAAAATACATTTTTGTAAGGAGTATTTGCTTTAGCTTTTAAGTTTATTTAATGTAGAAATGATGCAGCAGTTAAGACACAAACAGACTTTTACTTAAATAACCACGTGAGCCATAATGAAACATGATGGGAACATCTTCAGCTTCCTATGTGCGACACATCTGGCAGAGCATTGCCACTGTACGAAACAACACCGCTGAAGCAATGCACGAAGCATTCGAAATAAGCTTGTAAAAGTGAGGACTTCATTCTGATTGGCGATGTAGAAAGGAGTGATAAATTGCTGCAGCAGAAAGTTGTGCTCCCGATTTAACACATGATTTTATCATCACATTGTCGCCCAGCCCCCCTCCCGCCTGCAAATGTGTGTTGACATTCGTAGAAGCAGCGCATTTATTGTAGTTGTTATCCGAAGAATAATTTTAAAAAGGGAATTATAAGATATAACTTCCGCAAATTGCGGAATTTTTTGCGGCGAAGCTGTCAAGGGCCACTTTCCCCACTATCGTGTCCGCGTGTAGAAAAAAATCCCGAAGATAGTACAATAACGGGCCGACCCGCGGTGGAGGTGAAGCAGGCGTTAAGCACTCCCAATATGTGAGCCGATCCCAAAGACAATGCAATACCGGGCCGACTCGCGGCGGAGGTGCAGTTCACCATTAAGGGGCCCACATGCAGGGCTTCGCTGGTCATTTTTCTTCACAGAGTGGAAGGGCACTGAGTTTTTTTAAATATGGATTCCCATCCATGATAGCATACTGGATTATGCTTTATTGCACATGATCAGACACATTTTCTTTGTCTCCAAGGATAGTCTCCAAATGCAAGCTTGCCGGGTTAAACTCATTATATTTACTTCATAGGAGAAAGACGATCTGCGAATGTTACGCCGTTTGCGCTTCGTATAGCTCAGCTGGTGTCCTCTTGACCTATGCGTAATGGATACCGGCTGGCCGTCAGTGATAAGTTCAACTAACGAGATAACAACTAGCAAGATAAATAACGATTAACGCTATCTAAGAAGGCGCTCGTGAATATGGCATGCCATAAAACAAGACCTTGCATTTCAGTCATTGGAAGATTGCCGCGTCATTGCTCTTTTATGTCTGTTTCAGAGGTACTGTTAGGGTAATAACTTTCACTGTTTGCCGCTTCATGCTCCTGTGCGCACATCTCGACGCATTCACAGCGCACTTAGTTTCATGCGCATTCATGGTGAAACGCAGGCATTTAACTCATCACTACTACCTAGAGCTAGTGCACATTGGAACGGTCTCCCGGATAGCATTTCATCCATCTCTAATTGTGAAGAATTTCATGATAACGTGATTTCGTTCTCTTCGACTTCGTTACGTGGTAATACTGTACAGCGATGTTGTACTTAGCTATTTTTGTCATGTAATTACTGTTGTCCCCCTTACTCAATGCCCTTCAATGGGCATGTAAGGTATTGTGAATAAATAAATAAATAAATTTGTCACGATTATCATTAATCAGAACATTCAAAAGGATTGCGGGAAACTTCATTTCCCCATCGCAATGAAGTCTTAAAGGCGGATAGAAGTCGGCCCTTTGTGTAAATGGAGAATAACTAACGAGAACTGCAATCGGCCATATTGTGCCACGTGTCGTAATTGTTAGTTCCTAACCCGACAAACCTAATGCGTACTGCATTTGTTCTACGCTCGGACTATTCGGAAATATAGGTTCAAGTCCTTTTCATCGTTGTTTATCATAAAAACGATAGCGACTTAGTAGATTTAGTTTACTTTCACCGATGACAGTACTTGAAGTAGCCAAATACACAAGAAGAGTACCAACACCTACAAAACGCTAGGATTCCCATTGATTAATTGATTGACTGCTTTAACCACTTTGAAAAACAAGCAAAGACTATTAGTTACTAGAAAAGCCGTTACAGAGGTCTTGAAATAATTTTGACCTTCCGCATTCCTTAAAGTTTGGCTTCATGAAAGTATAGGTGACGTCTTTTGCATTGCGCCTACATCGTATTATCGGCACCGTGACCCTGAATCGACTCGCGACGTCGCGTTTAACAGTAAACTGCGGTAGCCATTGAGTTAGCTCGGTGGTTCGCTAGCGCTTTGTTCGTCGTACTCGCGTTTTCATCTCGCCAGACTTTTCTCCTTGGAAATCGCCTTGCATGGTCGCGTGCGGGAAGACAAGAGAGCGAGAAAAAAAAACACAGAAAAAAAGAAAATGCCACGGAGTGGGGGGGGGGGGGGGGGGCTGGCGAGCGAGAGAAGCCGAGCGTCCCGTTTTCGGCCGGCTTGTTGCCGCTGCGTCGAACCCAACCGCCGCCACCGCACGCCGGCGCCACTGGCGCCGACGCCAACGCGCCTGACCCGCGTCTCGGGCTCTTCGGAACCCGCGACGACTTGGGCGTCCCGAGCGCGCCACACGCGCCGGAACCGGGAGCGGAGAGCGTACTGGCCCGGCCCGCCCTTTTTTTTCCTTCGCTCCCCCGCCGGCCGCACTCCCGTTGCCGCTGCGCCGTTTCGGGAGAAAAGGAACGCCGCCGGGAAGAGGGGCGAAAACGAAGCGGTCGCTGCGCGGCTTCAAGCGCGCGCGCTCTTCGACACACCCGCCGGCGTTGTCCACGCGTGGGGCCCGCTCGGAGAGGCGAGCTTCCGTGGCACCGGAGAGAGCGAAAGAAAACAAATAGAGTGCTGTTTGTAATGATTAGACCGGACTGCTGCTTCGGGACTGCCCGCCGGCGCGTGCCCACGTTGGGGGGATTTCTCTGCTGCCGGCTGCTGTGGATAACCGCCCTCGTCGAAGGTGAGTCAGACGCACGAGGGGGCAGCGTGGTCCGACGGGTGTCGCCGGGTGGTTTAATGTGCCCGTCCTGGACAGTGTTTAGTCTGGTTTGCCCCTGGTTCGCACTGGGCCATTACGCGTAGATAACATCACTGTTGCCTCGCCCGCTGGCGCGCCTTTAGCCACGCACAAACAATTCGCATCGGGATATACGTGAAGGGAGCATTCGTCTCAACGGGAAAAATTCTTCCGTGCTCTCAGATTAACCGAGGCTACTGGAATAAGATATCTGGCAGAATTAGGGCGCTTAAACTGCGCAGAAGTCAGGAATCAGGAAGAAGTTAGTGAAACACTCAAAAAAGTTTGGACTTAAGAATACTGCAATTATATAGTGCGGCACAAGATTACACGGTCTGATAAGATGAGCAGTATTGCAGAAATTCAGTATATACGTTTGTTTGAAGCAGAACAGGAGTAATTGGAGATCTCTAGCAGCTGCCTTGTTAGTGCAGCACGCGTGATCAGCAACGCTCAATAAAATACTCGTGAAGCTAATCGAATTCTATGTTTTACCCCTGAGACATATCAAAGTGGCACAATAGAACTGCTATAGATGTGTCTGATTACAACCGTTACTCAGTGTCGCCACACCGCTCAAGACGAAGTCATCACTTGAAGCGAAAGTGGACGGAAAAAAAATAGTTAGGTGGTACTGTAAATTGGAAGCTCTTCTAGTAGGTCTGGGTGGTCAATTTAGACTACGAGATGCGTTGTTAGAGGTGCAGTACCTTGCCTTGCCTATTCATAGATCTCGAGGCCATCCTTGCGTCAACAAAAAGACTCTTCTTATTGGTGCTATATACTGTTTGGCTGCTCCTAACAGAAGAACGTTAACTGGGGATGAAAGACCAGCGTCCAAAGTTTTCAAGGCGGAAGTGCTTTACCTACAGCATCACTGTACATAGGGCGGTGAAAGGCTTTCGTAGATTTCACTACACGTTAATTAGGTTTTTTTTCAGTATTTCAGCCATCTTTACTAAGACCTCTCATTTCATTATGGTCTTACGAATTAGACATGTGGTGTTTATGTCACGCTAGACAAAAAAAAATCTGAATTTCATGTGCAGGATGCTCAACATTTGCCTCGCACCAGGACAATGTGATGGTGTCCAATGGCAGTATGCAAATGCAAAGTTGGCGTCCTTGTTTTGGAATCGGAAGCTCTTCCACATATTGCATGAATCACACTGACAATGAAACGCGCTTAGTCTTGAAACTACGGTAAAGAGTTAGTCAAGAAGAACCTATCATGTAATTTTCCACTATGTGATCAGTGTAAGTATAAGCACCTCGTCAGGAAAAGAAAATAACCGGTGCAGTTTGCACCTGAAGTATCATAGACAGCTCAAGCAACAACTTAATATTTTTTTAAATAAAGTTAGTAAGCACGTTCTGCTTTTTGCGAAGGTGTCCACGACTATATGCAACAGCAGAATTAAAATGTTTGTGGCTAGAATATTCTGTTCAAGGGTAAAAACAGACGCCGACCGAAAACATTAAAAGAGAAGAAACCAAGACGTTTCAGCTCCCATACGAGGGCCTTGTTATGGCCTTGTTATACGAGGCCATAACTCCCCGTATGGGAGCTGAAACGTCTTGGTTTCTTTTCTTTTAATGTTTTTGATCGGCGTCCGTTTTTACCCTTGACTATGAGCAATCCCAACTAGACGGGTTTTCGTCGAACTCTCGATTTCATTAAAATATTCTGTATCAGAAGTATACGTTTAAAATAGCATAAGCATAAGATTGTAGCCCTTGCAAAAGGCACGTTTAAGAAGAAACGAGAATGGTTTGCTTCTTGTAGTTTTTCTTGGCTTCAAAATCCACTCACATTTCTAGTTTGCTAACTGGGTGTGGTTTTAATTAAGCTGTGTCTCCTCTGTTCAACACACGACGAGGGTGTTTGGGCAGGCAGTTCTAGAACCGCGTGCTTACTAGCTGCTTCTCCGGTTCGGTCCTGCTTTCTGCAAGACAGTTCCACACATAGGTGATACTTCGAGTACATGGCTATCGTTCGTTAACTTCTAGAAAGGTACGTCATATATTCATGAAATACTTTTCGTTTCTATGAATTTCATGTTTCATTTACTTTTTTTCCTTGTACCTCATTTTTTCGGCACTTTATTTCACTTACAGCATTATTTCCCAGTTCTCAGATCTCCAGTCCCATTTTTGGGCTATTCGTGAGACATAGCAATGCGTTTCAGTATTATTTTGTGGTCAGAAGTGGTGCCTTCTGTCATATAAAAAATCGAAACACCATGAGGAATAAGAAGTTCTATTTGCGTTTATTGATGTGATTCTTTTGAGTCTTTAAATGACAAATAAACTTTGCACTGTATTCTTCAATGTTGCTAAAGTAAATACCAAACCTATTCCAATAAGTTTAGAACTTAACGCAGCTGCAACAAGTAAGCGTAACAAATAATTTATTGCTTCGGTAACATAGCTGCTGTCAAGCAGGCACTTTAGAACCGTCTACATGCACAGAACAATGGCGTGGTGCATCGCACATCACTGCTTAGACCCCTTGGCTTTTAAAAATTTGTGGTTGCACCAGAAACAAATAAGCAAGTGAGCTTAACAAAGTTTACATTACGTCAAAACACTCTAAGCATAACCTCATTAACGAACTTATGTATATTGTCAGCTAAGATGGGTAAATCATGGAGTTTAATTTTTACATTCAGATTGCATGTGGCGGCTCATAGTGTTCAAGGTCTTCAATGAGGTTAATTCAGAATACCAAGCCCTAATGTTGCGTGGTAACATTCCACTTTTTAAGGATACTAATGACACGTCGTTGAAATAATAGTGAGATCCATTGTAACAGAGATTTGAAGGCATGAATCCCCGTTCAATTTTTCGAATGTCTGCACGCCGTACAATGAGGCCATGCCTACTAAATGATTTCTCAACACTGCAGCGCCACTTACATGGTATGCTGTAAAACCGTTGGTCTAGGTTGACCTTCCCTACGATGATCCCAGTCAATGCTCTAGTAAGTGGGAAAAATAGCCGTTACGGAAATTAACGGAAATGAAACACGAACTATTTCGGGCTGTTTTCACATTGCCATAATGTGACACTGAAAGACAAGAAATACGGTAATTTTGGGACGTAACACCTTTAACCATTCGACAGAGAACATCTACGTGTTGTTGTGCCATTACCACAAGCCCGGATTCCGAATCTGCAAGATGCGGAATCTATCCTGCGAGCGCCATAATTCTCCCTTCACAAGTCAAGATGCTGCGCCTTCGTGCGGGAGAAGCCTCGGCGGAGCAGCGTGTTTTGACGTGCCCGCGTGTGCCCGACGGCCCGGCGCCGCACCTCCCTTGCCTGGAGGTCACC
This sequence comes from Dermacentor albipictus, assembly GCF_038994185.2. Lineage (NCBI taxonomy): Eukaryota > Metazoa > Arthropoda > Arachnida > Ixodida > Ixodidae > Dermacentor > Dermacentor albipictus. The sequence continues at coordinate 158,049,844 of NC_091824.1, read as the reverse complement.
GCGCGCGCGAACTTTGAACCGAGTGGCCAGCGCGGTCGCTGGTTGGACCCCTCGGACGACCGTCGTGTGCTGACTTTGTATTGGGCCGGTTGAGTGACAATGGGCCTCGGGGATTATAAAAGCAGTGACAAGCCGCCTGAAAAACAGGATCCGCCGACCCCACCTGGAGAGAGGGTCGCTCCCGACTGGGGTGAGATGTGTCACGCGTTTTCGCCGGACGCCGTCGTGCGAGAACAGTCGCGTTTGTGTGAGCTCTCGGCCCCAGTGCCGATCCGTTTATGTCCTGTATGATAACCTGTATATAATGTATAAAGTCCCTTTTGTTATTCTCATCGACGCCAGGCTCGGAGTCTTCGCTACCAACGCTCTGTCACGAAACGGGTGAAGAGCGCTACGGGACCACAAAGCCGTAATCGTGGTGCAGCGGTGCAAGTTCGTAACACTGGCGGCACCGGTTGGAAGTTCGTAACACTGGTGGCAGCGGTGGGATGACATAACACTGGATGGCAGCTACGGGATTGACCGGCATCAGCTACCTCGGCGCGGTGAGTGCCTGAAGTTTACCTCAAACACCAGACTTTCTCTGACACAGGTTATAGTAGCTTAGGGAAGGATTTGGTGTTGCATTGTGATAACCTTGTGTGTTTCAAGCCTAGTAAGAGTGTTTTGAAAACCAGGGGATGCTGAGGGGGTAAACAGGGCAGTGTGTGAAATACTTGCATATGTCTTACTAGTAGTGTTATAGTAGCGTACGGCAGGTATATTCAAAAAGGGTAAACAGCAGGAGGACAGTGTGAACGATGGAGAAGTACAAGGTGAAGGAACTTCTCGAAATTTGTGAGGAGTTGGGCATTGAGTTGGGCTCAACCAAAAGAAAGAATGCGATCCTTGAGGTCATGAGGACTGGGGACGTAACGGCTGAGGAAGCCGCAGAGGCCTTGGCGGGTATCAATGAACGTCGGGAAAGGGAGGAAAGGGAGAAGGAACGTTGCGAGCAGGAAAGGAGAGAACAGCAACGTCGCGAGGAGGAAAAGGAGGAAAGGAGAGAACAGCAACGTCGCGAGGAGGAAAAGAGGGAGAAGGAACGTTGCATGGAGGAAAGGAGAGAGATTCGTGAGCACGAGCTTAAAATGAAAGAGTTGGAGACCCGAAATAGCTCGCCAGCGCCTAGTCTCACTTCTAACGTTCCAAGAATACGCGATCAACTTCCACCCTTTGTCGTCGGAGAGGATATGGCCAAATACCTCGTGAAATTTGAGCACGTGTGCGAACGGAATAGCATTGAGCGATCCCTCTGGGCACAGAATCTGTTAGCGTTGCTTCCTGGGGAGGCATCAGACGTAATAACTTGCTTATCGAAAGAGGCGTTTGAGAGCTACAGTGATGTGAAGGAAGCGCTACTGCGGAAGTACAAATTGTCGCCCGAAGCTTTCCGGCAGAGGTTCCGGTATGCAAAAAAGGGTAAGGAGTCGAATGTTGACTTCGCGTTTCGTCTAAAAGCCGACCTGGTGGAATGGCTGAAGGGCGAAGAGGTTTTCGACGACCGCGACAAAATTGTCGAATGCATCGCGTTGGAGCAGTTCTACCGTTGCATTGATGAGGATGTCCGGCTCTGGCTGCAAGATAGGCTAAAGGAGGTTAAGCTAAACAAGGCAGCAGAGTTAGCGGAAGAGTATTACACCCGCCGCAGCTTGCACAGCAAGGCAGTGCGCATAGAAAAAGCAGATAGAAGAGATGGGTTTTACGGGAAGCCCGACGAACGGAAGGAAATCACGCGTCGCGAGTTTCGGGACGACGAGTCCCTTCCCAAAGAAACTGTAAGGGATGGACAGAATTCATCTCAGAATGATGACGATGGTCCGAAACAGCGAAACGAAATGACGCGTTCTTTTGAAAAACGGAGACCGTTAACCTGCTACAATTGCAAAAAGCAAGGGCACATCGCTGCAAGCTGCCCAGAGAGAATTGCTTTTGCAACGATACAGGAAACTCACAAAAACATACGTCTATTGGAGCCCTATGTGCAGGAAATTAAGGTAAACGGCAAGAAGTGCCGAGCACTGCGGGACTCTGCAGCAACTATGGACGTTGTTCACCCGTCTTTCGTCTCCTCGAGTGATTTTACGGGAGAGTGCGTTAGGATACGGCAAGTGGCCGAGAAGGAGAGTGTCTGTTTACCGATCGCAACGGTTAGCATTGAAGGAGAATTTGGGAAACTTAACACCGAAGCCGCTGTGTCAGCCGCCCTCCCGGAGCAATTTTCCTACCTCTTCTCAAATAGCTCGGAGCAGTTGCTGAGGGATCACGGCAAATCATTCTTTGCCGACGTGGCGTACATGGCCCCCACGCGATCCAAAGCGCGCCCGCTGTCGAGGGAACTTGACTTAGCGTCGGTGAGCGAACAGCGGTGCGGCACACGGACCGATCACGGTAACTTGAGTGGCGAGCAGTCACGGGAGAGGCAGAGCTCGGAGGCTGGCCTAGACGAGCGGGTCCTGGAAGTGAGTGGGAGTGACGCGTGCAGTGCTAGCCGCGATATAGACTCGACGCCGCAATTAGGCGACGCGGGCTCCGCACTCGCTCCGGTTTCCGCCAGCCGGCAGGAGCAGGCTGCAGTTGAAAGAAAAAGTCTGATTCGCGAGCAACAGGAAGATTGTTCATTAGCCGATCTGAGGAAGAGCGTCAAACGGGGAGTGGAAAAAAAGGGGGTTTCATTTGGCAAGGAACCTGGCTTATTGTACCGCCGCTACACGGATAAGCAGGGTCGGAAATATAAGCAGCTTCAGATTCCGCGAAAATATCGCCGGGAAAAATGAATGACCTCATTTGCTTCCTCAGAAGTATGTTTTCGGTCCAAAGCGATTTCAAGGGGACCATTCTATTTGTAATTATTATTGCTGATTAATAATTGTTTCTATTTTGGTGTGTTGTTGATTTGAAAACTGATTGTTTGAGCCTTGTGTGCTAGATCGTACACCTGCCTCTTGTTGCAGCGGGAGCAAAAGGGGATAGCGATTAATTAGGTTGATTTGAATTATGGCTTTGTCTGGTGTTTGACGGGAGACAGAGGGCACTTGTTCGGGTTGGGTGTTGCCTTTTGCCGGTCGGTTTTGCAAGCTGCAGAACGACCAAGCGGGACCAGTGGCGAGAAGCAAGGTCTTAGGAACGACCCGAGCGGAGCTGGTCAAGGTGCCTTGGCGACGACGTGGTGAGCAGAGCTCCTGTCCTGACGAGTCGGACCTGGGCACGTGAAGTTACCTGGCGTCCCGACAATGGACGTGAACTTGGACGAGCCTGACGAACGTGCGCGCCTGGCATCCGAGCCACGTGGAGGCAGCTCGTCTTCCCGGCGCCTTATCTGAGGGCGGGGATGCTGTTGTGCCATTACCACAAGCCCGGATTCCGAATCTGCAAGATGCGGAATCTATCCTGCGAGCGCCATAATTCTCCCTTCACAAGTCAAGATGCTGCGCCTTCGTGCGGGAGAAGCCTCGGCGGAGCAGCGTGTTTTGACGTGCCCGCGTGTGCCCGACGGCCCGGCGCCGCACCTCCCTTGCCTGGAGGTCACCGCGCGCGCGAACTTTGAACCGAGTGGCCAGCGCGGTCGCTGGTTGGACCCCTCGGACGACCGTCGTGTGCTGACTTTGTATTGGGCCGGTTGAGTGACAATGGGCCTCGGGGATTATAAAAGCAGTGACAAGCCGCCTGAAAAACAGGATCCGCCGACCCCACCTGGAGAGAGGGTCGCTCCCGACTGGGGTGAGATGTGTCACGCGTTTTCGCCGGACGCCGTCGTGCGAGAACAGTCGCGTTTGTGTGAGCTCTCGGCCCCAGTGCCGATCCGTTTATGTCCTGTATGATAACCTGTATATAATGTATAAAGTCCCTTTTGTTATTCTCATCGACGCCAGGCTCGGAGTCTTCGCTACCAACGCTCTGTCACGAAACGGGTGAAGAGCGCTACGGGACCACAAAGCCGTAATCGTGGTGCAGCGGTGCAAGTTCGTAACACTGGCGGCACCGGTTGGAAGTTCGTAACAGTGTTGACAATATTTATTATTCACAAAGCGAATACAGCACAGAATTACGCACCTAAATATCCTGCCATTCGGTATAGAAAACGTTATTATTTTCGCTGCTCCAGACGGTTTTTTTTTTTTACGCGGAAGGTTTTCTCTCACTGTCGCACACGCGCAGCACGTCTGCAATGTAGCGACCGCAGGCGTTAAACTACTTGGTAAGTGTGAAAACACAGATACGTAATGTGTCACACGCATACCTGCAGCAAGGATGGCTATTTTAATCATTCACTACCGACTTTACACACCTTCGCATTGAAGTAGGTGCGCGTTTATTATGTCATTTACCAATCGAGCAGATGAATGTGATGGAGTGTAGGATCGCCTATGCGGTAAGACATAGAACACACAGAACAGGAAAACATGAACCTACGAGCTTCTTTCGAGCATATATCGACGCAGCTGGAGCGATTGCCCATAAATAGTTGCTTCCAGTCATATCCGACTGCTGAAGCCCTGTAGCCAGTTACCTAGCCTTTCACCAAGCACAAAAATGCAAACTCGCTGGCGTTGGTTCAGAAGGCGCGTCATCAAAAATCGGGGATCAGCCCAGCGAAGTGCGTGAGAGCCATCGCCCGGCCGTCTTCGCAGATGCTTCGCCAATCAAGCGTGTTCGGCGCTTTCGAAGCTGCCCGGCTCAGCAATATTTCGCCTCCGCAGTGTACGGGAGCTCTGCTGCAGCTGACACAAGTGAAGCTACGTTGCTCAAGAGAACGATAGAGTAAGCCAGCTAGTCGGAGAGCGCCGCTGGCGATTCACCACCGCATCTAATAATGAGCGGAACTGGAGGTAACGAAAAACCAGGGAAGTTCTTGCCCGCAAGCTGGCTGTTTCTGCGACAGCGAAGCGTTAGAGGAAACCACCTAGTGCACATCTGGTCGAATCCCGGAAGAAAGTTAGGTGTAGAAAAGGGACGGTAAAGGAATAACGACCGAGTTTTCGGCTTACTAGCCAAATATCGCCCAGCTTTCTGCCCTCTTTTCGTATCACTCACTTGAGCATCTTTCCTCAGTGCAATATCGACCGCGAACACGTTCGAAGAAGCGGCGACTCAGCCGTAAGCGTTGGCCATAGCTCCGCCAATGCGATTCGCACCTCGGTGAGCCGATAAGCCGCCTGACGCCGAGGCGAATTGAACTCCCGGCTAATTGAGCTCCCACGAGGGCTCCGGTGGTTGGGGAGGCGGCGAACCACAGGGCTTCGTTTGTTTGGGCTCCCTCCGCGAAACAGGAAGAGTCCGCGGGTTTCCGCCACCAGCGTTTGTTTCTTCGTTTCTGCACGCTTCAGGCCACTTTGGCTAACACACAATCAGCTATCAACAAAAGAAAACAAAGAGGCCATGTCAAATGGTTGCAAGCAGGCATGAAAGTAGTTGTGACAAAGCGGAGAATAACAGCACAAGGTGGCGGGCGCTTGGCCTTGTCTCTATATATCCCCAACGTGCAGTTATTGAGTTGTATACCGCTGAGGCACTTCCTTTTCTCAGTTCTTTACTGTCTTGATTTAAGAACATCGGAAGCGATCGATCAACACGGATGCAGTGGCACCGTGAGTCATTTACAAGAGTTAACCGAATGATTCAGATCAAAATGCTTACAGAATTCATAGCCTTCATGCGTGAATTGTTTGCTACTCTCTGCATCTAACGCCTCGCGGCTAGTATTGCTCGTGCACTGCTGCGAATGCCTTTCTGACAGCCGCTGCTGCTCGAAAAGAGTGAGCCATATTGTTGTAAACCATGTTCCTGCTATCGCTATTACTAATTTATCTGCATTCGGCGTGATGCTGCTGGTTCTTTCCATGCTTGTTTTAGCGTTTTAACGCGACGTGATTCAAAATAATTGCCTCCGTCATGTTGGGAAAGTTGCTATTGCGAACGCGCTATAGCGAGCTCTCTGCGAGAGTAATCATTTTAGAGCACGAAAGACTAACATATTGACGTGAAGCTTTTATCGTTGCAACGTGGTGCAGCCCGTCTACATTGCAAAACGTACATTGTCAACATTGTACAGGCGCATGCACTTAGAATGCACTTCTAACACTTTAGAGAATGCACTTTAGAGAATGTAAGCGTCAAGTTAAAAATACGTTTACGGCATTTTAAAGCAGCTGCTGATTTAGAAGAGTAGGTACACGCAGAGATAGGCAGCTTAATGCACAGACAACTGAACAACACAGAAGCAAGCGTTCTTCTTTAAGCCCAGCGGATGTTTTTGTTCTTTTTTTCTCCTTTATTTTTTTTGCAGGGTACAGGTACTGCACGGCCCTGCAGACAAAATTGTGGACGGCAGTACAGCAGTATTTTTTCTTTCATAGTAAATATTTCAGAGCTCTAAGCAAAACATCGTCATGAGCGCTAAGGAATGTATAGCCGCAAGCAAGAAAAAAAAATACAGTGCTTAAAGTTTTCTATCGTCGTCATCCTTCGTTACACACTGTCAAAGACTGATATGGATCATCAGTGTGTGCTGTACTTTCACCACCAGCTACATGCGCGTCTAGTTCATCAAATCTCTTGACGCTCTTCTGCTAGAAGACAGCGCCTTGCTCACACTGTCAGAGAAGCCCCTCGGCATTCCTGCGGGTGCGTAAGAGTTTCTCTTACGGAAAACTCAAAATATCGTCTGCGCTAGAGCCACGCAGTTTCGCTGGGAAAAGACATCACAAAAATACACGTTCCTAATTCTTAACAACGTTTTGCACTCCGGCACTTGAGAGACTTAGAAACTGCGCAGATATTATTGACGTTTAAACCATGTCAGTGATCTGTCAACACCTAGAGGGCGCTTTTCTCCGTGATTCCATTTAAGAAAAAGCACCAAAGGTAGTTTTAGCTTCCAAGAAACAAAATCAAATCAGTACAAGCTACCGCTTCTCGTTATTTTGACAAGGCTTCGTGAACATTGGGAGAACATTTTCCCGAGAAGTTCCACGCAGGAGTCTTGAATAAGATGGCGCTAAAGATAGCCTCATCGCACGGACAGCCAGAAATATAATGTAATTAGTCCGTTCTTTCTTGCTGCTGTCACAAAAAGCAAGAATTGCGAAAGTTGTTTACAAAATATGTATTTAAAAATATAAATAAAAAACATATGCCCGTATCGAAGCAGATATTATAGCTTACCTGAGTATCCCAGGTGTAAGCTTTTCTTTTTTTTCAATATTTTGAGTTTGATAAAGTATTCAGGAAACAGTTATTACTTCAGACTTCTCTGAGTTTTATACAAAGACGAGAAGCGTGCAAAAATCATCGATTTCAGGTTTCCCGGGTTCTGAAGGTATGTCTGTCATGAAATTTTGCGTGATACAGCGTAAACCTCTTACAATGCTGCAATTGAAACACTCAGAAAGAAAGAGAAAACAAAAAAAAACAAGGACTAATACACAATTTTTTTATGCAGTAGGTAATTATCACATATTACTTAGCATACATGAAAAGAGGGAGGGGGGTGTAGGAACATAGAGACTTCTATTGATCAACAGTTGGCGACCAAGGGAAGCAGCCGGGAGGCAACGTTTCGACAAACAAGGCGACTTGCCTTCCTCTCGATTGCATTGTCCTGTCGAAGAGAATTGTCGAAACGTCTGCTTCGTGCTGGCGCTTTCCCTTGTTCGCCGGCTGTTGATCAAGTCTAGCATAAGTGAGTCGTATGAAGTGCAAAATTACCAGCACGAGAGAAACTCCAATAAATTTAAACAAGAACAACGAGCAGAAAAAAATACATTATGGGTAATTTGTGTACAAATAAAAAAGCTACATTTCAGGTGTGCGCTACGGAAGTGTAGATAAGTATATCCATACCAAACTGATTTATAAACGGCTGATTTGTAGAGAACGAGCCAGATTGGTCCCCCAGTTTTGCCATCCTAACGTCTCACAATGCGTGAGAATAAAAAAAAAGATAAATAAAACAACTAGTTGGCGATTTTCAGCGCCGCAGCATGTGACTCGGGGGGAGAAGCAATAGTATGGAGAATAACCTGATTAATGCACGTGCAGTTAACCATACGCGAGTAGCCCTACAGCAGTGACATCAGTCGGAACTGCATGGTGATAGCAGTGGTCATGGGATTTGTCCCAGCAGATTTTATTTGAGCTACGCGTACATACATCGCGTGGTCACTGTTGTCACACGGTCCCTACGTTGATGGGGGGATGTCATCTAAAGTGCACTCGACAATTGAAAGGAAATAAGTGACACATGTAGGAGTTCCCTAGATAATACTTGAAAAATGGTTGTCCTCTCACATGTTCTCTTTTCTTGTACTATCTTGAGTCCAGTGAGAATACAGAAAATGAGTTTTCTCGTATAACAAGCTGGTTATTCATTTAATATTAGTTTCCGCTGTTGCGCCACCATAGGCTGAAAAATAAGTAAGAGAGAAGGAATCGCCTTTGTTTTCGCCTTTTCACATCTGACAACATTTTTGACGTTGCCGTGGATTCGGTTCCGACACCAGCACATGGGACGAAGAGCCCTTAGAAACCGCCTGCGCGGCTACTGCACATCGTATTCCTATCTAATCTCACCTAAGACGTCTTCAGGCATGTTTTACAGCGAGAGGTCTTATGTGCTCACTCGTTTGGTCTCTTTGATGTCCACCGGTGCCGCGGGTGTCTACCACCGTCCATCATCGTAATTCCTAAATATTTTCCGAGAAAACTACGAAGAAAGAAAAATTCCCAATCTGCCACGGGGATTCGAACTTACAACTAACCTATAGGCAGTCCAGCATTGTCGCGCTCAGTCACTCTGCCTATTCTCAGAGCAATGGAGAATAGTGATTCTGGAGAGCACGATCACGCCAGCAGCTGCCAATGATTGGCTAACACACGCTCATTATCTGTGTACTGGGCAGAGCAGGCGTCTGCGCCTTCTTCGTGTTGTTATTGTTCTCCCGGGCAGCTGTGGCGCTTAGCTACAGCGGGGGATCGAACATGAATCGGGTGGTTAAATTAGGTGTATATATAGATAAAAAACAAACAAACAAGGGAGATAACAATTTGAAAGCTGGAGCTTAAGAAGTAAAATTTATGTATGTGGGAAAAAAGCAGCCAGAAGAAAACCATGCCTAAAAATCTAATAATCTAATCTAATAACAACATAAATAAGTAAAGAAAATAAATAAATAAATAAATAAATAAATAAATAAATAAATAAATAAATAAATAAAAAATGCAATGGCGAGAAGGGAGGACGATCAGTCTAACATGGTGGCTTCAATTAGGTAGTGTTGGATCGTCAAGCAAACGTTTCTGTGGCTATATATATATATATATATATATATATATACGCTTTGACTACTCAGGCTCAACAATATGCATTTTGGCATAGCAACACTGCGCTACAACATACATTATTTGCGGAATGTAGTCAAGAGGGGTGTACACTGCCGCTAGTATGGCTCAGCGTGTGACCAGTCCCTTACTCAAGCGGGTGTGACCCCGATTAAAGAAGCCACAGTAGATCGTAAATGCATATTTGCGCGCCGCTCATTTGAAAGTAAAAACCCTTTAAATGTCATTTAGGGCGCTAATTTACATCCAGAAAGACCACTAAACACTTACGAGTTAGTGGATGGGGTGTTCCTTACACACACAAAAAAAAAAAAACAGATGGCAGATGATGAATGCACTTATTAACGGCACAAGTACCACCGCGGAGCGTATCATGACAACGAGACACTTTTGCAAATAGGCATGCCGACTGATGCGGCGTATTTACCAGTGAAGTCACTATGCATACTGTGTAAACCACGCATAGATTCCGCATCAAGAATACACCGTGAAATTTTATTCTCTTTACACCTAACGTTTCTGAAGAAATGCGCCATCCACATTTCACTCTCATTCGTCGTATCGACGGGCCAGCCGCGGTTGCCTCAAAATCCTTCAATCTTGCCCTCAAGCACCGTTGAAGGCGAGCTATGCCTCAGCGTACTCAAGCGCGGTGCTGCTGAAGTAAAAAGGAAGCTGTTTATGGAAAGGAAACTGTTTTATGGCCGGCAATTCGCAGCCCCGACGTGTCGACGGCGGGAGAGATACGCGCACCGCCGCCCGACTGCCGGACGCTCCTTCTTTCCGCGCAGGCGCGAGGCCCATTTGAAAACGAGTCACCACCACCGACGGCATCAACAAGACATCTGTGTGTTTGTGGCCCACGTTGACTGCTCGAGGCTCAAGCCTTTTTCACTTTCCCATGGTGCTCGGCAGTTCACCCCCCTTTTCCCTCCTTCCTTTTCACTTATGATCGCCCGTGTGCCTTTTGCAGGCCTCTCTCAGAAATAGTGATGAAATATGTATATAAAGAAGACGATAAGGGCTTTTCAAATGTATCGCTGAAGAGCAGCTCATTCTGAGTGCGAAAAATCAATGTCGCCGTGCTGGTGCCCTCGGGCACTGCCAGCGTCCACTATGCTAGCTTGTTCGCTGTCGCTTGATTCGCGTCGAAATTGTCAATGCAATGTGCTTGTGTACACTTTGTTAACGGTGTGTATGCGTGCGTGCGTGCGTGCGTGCGTGTGCGTGTGTGTGTGTGTGCGTGTGCGTGTGCGTGTGCGTGTGTGTGTGTGTGTGTGTGTGTGTGTGTGTGTGTGTGTGTGTGTGTGTGTGTGTGTGTGTGTGTGTGTGTGTGTGTGTGTGTGTGTGTGTGTGTTCACTGCGCTACATCGCGAACCATGCTATGAACACAATAAGTGATAATGTATTCAGCGGGTGCATGAAAAATTAAATTGGGGGTTTTACGTGCCTAAACCACTTTCTGATTGTGAGGCACGCCGTAATGGAGGGCTCCGGAAATTTCGACGACCTGGGGTTCTTTAACGTGCACCTAAATCTAAGTACTCGGGTGTTTTCGCATTTAGCCCCCATCGAAATGCGGCCGCCGTGGCCGGGATTCGATATCGCGACTTCGTGCTCAGCAGCCCAACACCATAGCTACTGAGCAACCACGGCGGGTAGCGGGTGCATGTGTCGATGTTCAATGTATGTTTCCGGTTGCTCAGCGGATCGCATCAAGTGGCAAACGTAACAGAAGACGGGGTCTTATTTCGCACTGCTTGCACTTCATTTGAGATCTTAGGCAATATATACAGAATAAATATATATCAAGCCCTTTGTAAGCTTCTAAATGAAGCAACTTGAATAATTCGTTATAATATTTCCAGACGCCACCTGCGTAGTACAATTGACAGATGACGTGCCCCTGGAATCTTCGCAGTTGACGTGCAAATTTTACCGAAACAATTGAATATAAATTCAAAACGGAACAATTGAAGTATAATTGAAGCCGTACGTCTTGATGACTGTCCATTTATAGCCGCAAAATGTGCACTGTGTTTGTTGCTCTGATGTACTCGTATATATAGACAACCTTATGGAAGGCAAACAGAGATCCAGTTACACTAGCCTGTCCGTAAAGTTCGGTAAAAGGTTGCCCTGAACAAAAATAAGATAAATAAAAACCAATGCACTATCTAGCAGCCAAAAGATGAAAACAGATTTTTCGAGAATCTACCGGCTCTTACGGTATCATCACCAGGATATGCAGACATTTTCTTTAATGTTTCTTTAAGTTCTCTAGAGCTTTTATTTGAAATGCCCTTTTCGGTTCATTTTCTCAATATTTTACCGCTGCGCATTAAATACAACCATTCGCAACGACACCTTTACGTGGCATATTAACGCCCTTAAGGAGTTTCCTAAAGAAATCACCGACGATTACGATGCTCCCTAATGCGTAATTTGAGCGCAGCTATATACGTGTTTTCATTTCGCGATATATTGGCTAGCGCGGACTATCTGTCTCGTGCGGCACGTTCTAAACGGAGCCAAGTGCGGCGCGACTGCCTTTCCAATCGGGAGATCGTGAGCGGCAGCGCGTGGCTGACGCGTGGTGTGACGCCTGTCACAGCAGCCCACGCAGACAGACCTCCGCTCATGCAGCGCTTTCGTGAGCAGACTGCGCGTAGAGTGTCTCGATGCGTGAGCCCCTGCGAACAGAGCGGAAGCGAGCGAGCGCATCGGGGCCCCCTAAGGACGCGCGTTACTCTGGTGCCATCTCCTAGCCATCGTCGCTATTTTACGTCTTGCGCGGCACTACGCCTTTTTTCTCACGCTTTCGCCATACTTTCCTCCTCTGCTTGCCGATTCTTCATTCCGCCGCACTCTTCTCCTCTGCTCTCATCATCACGCTCTCTTCGCTGTCGCTGTATTTCATAGCCCGCTGTGCCCCGCGTTCGCTCTCATCTTTCGCTGTGCTCGTTGGCTCGGCGACGAAGTACGACGCCGACGCTCGCCGCAGGAACGGGCGCCTAAAAGTTGTGCTTTAAATATCTGCATTGTTGTATTAGGTCACTAAAGATAGTGCTGTGGGACGGTATTTCTATATCAGCTCCGAGTTTTAGATACCGTAGCGTCTTGACTTCAACCGGCGTGAAATACATCGTTACGTTTTCAGCACATAAAACTTCCACTGTCATTTTTCAGCCCTATACTTCCGAATATGTAGGTCAAATGGGCGTTACAAACTACCTTTTCACAAAGATAAAAAAAGCTTTCAGGGAAAAAAGGATCTAACTACACGAGGTGCACCCCGGAAAGTAGTAAAATCACGTGGCCACTGCATACAAGAACGCACAGTGCGTGTGTGACATTGTCGGATGTCGCATTTTACGGAATCCAGGTTTCGGAATTGTTTTCGATACATACATACATACATACATACATACATACATACATACATACATACATACATACATACATACATACATACATACATACATACATACATACATACATACATACATACATACATACATACATACATACATACATACATACATACATACATACATACATACATACATACATACATACATACATACATACATACATACATACATACATACATACATACATACATACATACATACATACATACATACATACATACATACATACATACATACATACATACATACATACATACATACATACATACATACATACATACATACATACATACATACATACATACATACATACATACGTACGTACGTACGTACGTACGTACGTACGTACGTACGTACATACATACATAAATGATGTGTTTGGCCTTTCTCTCAGAATCTCAAAACAAACGACATCAAATGAACAATATGGGACAGAACAGACTTTGCAGTCCATTTTCTTCTGCTTGTTGCAATACGAAACCGACAAAGTATAGGAAAGCTTTGGCTAAAAGCTTTGTGTTTTCACTACAGTGGAACTATGAAGACGGTGAACCAGAAATCGAACGCTATATCGAACCCGTGCGTAGGTGTCGTTCTAATACAAGTGCCAAAGCTCCAGCCTCATAGCCTCGACCAAATTAGACGCATAAAGTTGTCCGAGGATTAGTTAACCAGTTCGTAGTGCACTTTATCGAGTGAAAACAATAGGCTTAAAGTACAATGCCCACCCCCTTGCCGGCGTCCTAGCTGTGACCAGGTGAGATCTATTCTGCATGGCGCTCGTAATGTGTGCGTAGCCGCATTGTGGCGTCTAAAAACAATATGCTGATAACATGGCCCAACGAGGCTATTTACTGCTAAGGTGTGTTCTCAGCGACTTTAACCGCTTTTAAACGCGAGCTTCAATTATGAACAGGTTAACGACTGCATGGAAGTCAGCAGTACAAGGTGCAGAGCGCAGAGGCAGGACGGTTCCCTTCCAGTGCCAGCCAGCGAGATGGTAGCAGAGGGCAAAGGTTGCCGCGCGGAGGACTTGCAATTCGAGACGGTGAAGGGATTACGCTGCTCAAATGCCGATTTTCTTAGCCCGACACAATGAGGCGTGCAGAAGCGGCCGGGTGCGAAGCAATTTTAACAGACACGCTGAGCTTCTAAACGCCCCATCCTTATAATGAGAGCTTACAGGAGAAGCCTGGCCTCCGTTATTACGGCAGAAAGAACATGTTTAGCGAGACGCAGAGAAATGGAATTTCATGCACATAGACATACAAAAGGAAGACTCGTTGGATTAAGCCCCGGAAGAGGAAATGTGAGCCTCTTCACGCACATAAGGCGTGCAGCGCTTCACCGAACCCATGAGAGGAATTTCAACTCGACCCCGTCGCGTGGCGCAAATTCAAAGCTTTCCCAACGCGCTGAAAGCGTGCGCACGCGTCGATGAGTGCATGTACATTACTTTCTTTTTTCTAGTTTACATTACTTTTTGTGTCCTCTGAACATTCTTTTCACGTAAGAACAAAGCTACCATTGACCGAGGAAAATGAAATGATTTTTGTATAATCCCTTCCTCACCCCTAGCAAGTGAATGACCCATCCACATTAGTACGAAGCATCACCATAAAATAAAGTAATTATTGAGACCCCGAATATTTGAGGTTCCCTGCGTAAACTTGAATGCGTCGACGTATGAGACGAGACACAAATGATGGAGAATAAAAAAAAGAAAGCTAAGAAAGAACAGCTTTTCCACACTGTGTTTTACTCAGACGAAGCTTTCACATTTCTTCAGAAGAGAGAGCTATCAGCGAATTTACTGCTAAAGTCCTTGCAGCAGATTTCGCGAATATATTCGCACTTTCCCATCCAGTCCTCAGTCAATATCTTTCCTTTGGCCGCTAACCTGTGGTGGCAACTTGGTCAACGCTATTCCTATTTTGCAGTAGTTACTTCTGTCTCGCAGAATGGAAGAAACTATCTTGTCTGTAGTCTGCAGAGTTGAGGAGACACTATAGCATGGTTAATACCTTCGCAATAACATTTTATTCAGCCAAATCAGACGCGCTATAGGAGTAAGTCTTCGTTTTTCTGATGCAAATATTTGCAAAAATGATGCGGGTCACTGGAATCATGCTCACGTCATGGAAAAATAAATGTAGTAGTATTTTGTACAAGAAAATAATTTATATCTGAATATACTAATCATCACCGTCAATATTTAAGCCCTTTCGTGGTAAATCATCAGCATGGTGTACTTTGAGCTTACATGTGGGCAATAGAAGCGGAGTTTATTTGCGTCGTCCTCTGAGATGAAATGAGAAATCGCCGCCAAGGAGCGTAAGAAGAACTAACAATTAATTACATATTAAACTTACGTTGACCCGCAGCACTAATTCATTTTTCTAAGGCCTCCAAGAATAACAAGAGTGGAACACGACAGCATAGAAACCTGCCCGATAGTTATGTATAATACATTGCGACCCGTCATCAGGTACACCAATGAAGAATGGGAGTACAACAAAATACAATACAATGAGAAATGTGTCACTCTGGTGAATAAGGGTTCGCAAAAAAAAAAAAAGGGAAACGTTGCTGTAATTTGGACCTCTTGACTCGTCTTTATACTCTTACACGTTTTACCACTGTTCAAGAAGACTAGTGCTACCTAGTGGCCGAATCGCTTCTCACTTCTCGATTCGCGAGACAAGCAAGGTAACGCTAAACGTCCACTACCAGTTAAGGATGAACAGTGATGACGTCTTTCTAAAAGCCGGCCGCAATGTAGTTGAGTTCTTATTTTTCTTTTTGAAGCCGTTCATGCTGAAAGTGCAAACGGCAAAGCGTACTCTTGAAGACGGGATACCACAAAAAAATATAAGGGACACTAGCTATACGTTAAAGCAGCGTGTCAAGGAAAACAGGCGGGAAAGAGAACACGACAAGGCATAGTGACCCGCTGGTAGCGCACTCAGGATGATGAATGGTGGGGCGGTCACATCGTTGCTGACACACTCCCCCTCGAAGGCATTGATCACTTGTTGGCTCGGGTCTGCGCAATAATTCCTCAGCGTTCACCGTAGCCGCGTCCAAGGCGGCAGTTGCGCTTTGCGGGGGGAGAGAGGCTTCCTCGTTTTCCCAAATCGCCGCATGGGAAAAGGCGCGCGGATGCCGGCTTCTTTTAGAGAAAATTTAAAGAAAAAGAATAAAAGAAAATGAGAACTGGGTGCAGTGATGGAAAGGAAGGCGGTAGTCCCTCGTGCCTCGATTTGCATTGGAAACTGGGCTTGCTGCGTCTTCATGAGCTACTGCCGTTTTCCCAGCGCTGCCCCTCTGGCTCCATATTTCGCCTCACACAGGCACAGCTCGCTAGTAGACATCAGCAGAGACAGTTTTCAGTCAAATTCAAAATTTATTCCAAATTCCTAGTTTTCTGCTGCCGTCTGCTTACTGTTTGTACTTCGTACTTAGCATTTTGCATTAGGCTTCGTATTTGTTTATTTTGTCTTATTGTTGTCTAGCTAATGTAATGTGTATGCTTTCCTGGTACTTTCGGGCTATTTCTTATGCGATTTTTTTTCGATTGAGTAGAACCAATTTCTGTTTTAGTTTTCCCTATTTTTGCGGAAAGGGTGTTACAGCAATATACAATCCTGTAGCCAGAGAGCGTGATAAAAATTAATAATTCCAAAAGGTGGGTACATGTGAATGGTATGAACGCTGGGCGTCACTCTAACGTTCCTATTTAGAGCTTTATTACCACACAATTACTTAAGCAGCTCTTCTAACAGGTGCCTGACAAGGCTGAATATTCTTGACATCTGCAATATGTCAATGAATGCTTTTATACATGCGCAAGTTCACCAGTCATATTTTCATTTTATGCTTAAGCAAGGCACACATTTTATGCCCAGACGCCATGCAACACTTTCCGTGGCTGAGCGTATGTGTAAATATTTCTTGTTCTGAGATTCGTGTCATTAGACATTGATGGCCTTGTAGGGGTTGAAGGACGGGACGTCGGGATGAAAACCACAACTTGGGAGGGATTTATTTACATATTATATACAGGGAGGTGAGAGTCAAGTATCATTCGTACAGACATTACGGGCCGGCAGCAACTCGGACGCTGCGGCCCACGGCAAGAAGTTCGAGAGAGGTGAATCAGGGAATCAGGGCATGTCCCAGAATGCTCAGGTCTCTCTGGAAGGCTTCTTATAAACCCTTCGAGCACTGCAAGTCACGTCATGTTTGACCAATGGGAGAGTCCACTCCGATGACGCCACTTTCAGCCAATGGTAGGCGCCCGTGTCGTGGTGTCACACCTGGCGGCTTGCTGCGGTCTTGCCTCGCAGACTGGCAATGCACTTCGAACGAGGAGAAGGGGAGGGCTGCACCTGCTTCATTGTCGGATGCCCACCTGCTAATCCCGGCGGCGCACGAACTTGTTGGCACGTAAACTTGTTGCCTTAAACTTGTTTGCTCGGCCGCTTCTATGGAATGCGCTTCCTGCTTCTGCATTCCTCAATTAGCTGTGCTGCCATCCGATGTGGTCTGGGGAACTCGAAGTAGCCTCAGGAAACGGCGCCATATCTAACAGCTCGTCCTCGCCCCGGTAGTTCTGAATGGCCGGTGAACTCAATTCGCTGGCCATGAAGAACGCTGATAGAAGCTGCAGGGGTACTGGGGTCGAGCCTCGTTTGACGAACTTCGGGATCCTTGGCCCTGGAGAACAGACGTCAAACAAACCAAACAACACAGCGCTGCCCCACGTGTAAGCGCAGGCTCTTCACCCCTGACTCGCCAGGCTATTACTGAGTCAAAATCAACCCTGATCTCTTATTTCCCCAATTTTGACAAAACAGTTCCAACCACCCCTCCAAACAGCTATCCATTTCTCCTCGATTGCCGACAAGACCAGAGTACTATTGTTGTTGCAAAACAAAAGGGTCGTTGACGATGCAAACAACAAATGAAAACAGCCGAACGTAACTTAAGTGGCCTAACTACACGAACAGCATGTTTCCAATCTATCGCAGTGGCGTACTTATCGCACGTATTGGCGCCACTGAATAATCTGGTCAACCTCACAAGTACGTAATCACAAGCGCACTAGCCTTGTGGTCATTAAACAAAACGCGTACTTGCGTTGTAGGCAAACTCTTCACTTACGCTTACTCACGTTTCTTCCCTGAAAGTCCTACAGGACACGTGACATAAACGAACAATTAAACTTACGGGACTTACACACTCCGCAGAACTCTTAAAATAATGCGTCTTTTAATAACTCGTTCCACGCGTACTTATCAGAGAAGTCAGAATACGGCTGCCCTCCACACACACTAGCAACCCAGTCATAAAGTCTGCTTCCTTCCGTCCACACAGGACACGCGCTAATGGAACTAAGAACGCTTCTCCGTGCAAATCATGCACTCACTGAAAATCTACGCGCTTAACCTTAGAAAATTCAACACTTAAAAAGAAAGAAGGTTAAATAAAACACACGCGCGTTACGATAGGCCTTTTAACAATAACCTTGACCCTCAGGTTACTCACACACACAAAAAAAAGCCTATCTACTTATTAATGAGCATCTCGCGAGACTACATGTTTACATAAACATCATCTTTCAAATCACGGAGCTTCTCAAACGAAAACATAAACAAAGCTCAAACCTTACACATTGAAAGAAACTCTAGTCTCAAATCGCGAAATTTTCTGATGCTCAAAAATAAAACAAAATAACATTTCACTTCTACGGAAGCTCTCTTGGCTTCCCGTTCCCGATTGCTTACGACTGACTCATACTTTGAGTCGAACCCGTGGTGGGCGTGGTCTGAAAGCTACTCTGGCTGCCGAGAGACAACAAAAGGGCTGATTCACTATCAGCTCCCCCAAGACGTTACGGTCTCCTGCCAATTTGCGTCCCCGCGTCCCGCTTTCAACACAAACTCGATTGACCGCGTCGCTACTCCCCACCTGGTCTCGTCCTACCACCTTGCGTTTCTTCGAACTGCACGCTGAGCTATAAAAAGAACTACGGAACGACGAGGAGCTTAACTGCCCCGTGCCCTTTGTCCGCGTCCGCGCAGAACATTCTTCGCGGTCCCCCTTTGACCGGTGGCTCGACCATTTTGGATGCGTCAACATCGTCCTAGACGACCGCACCTTCTTCCTCGCGCCCTGCCCTTTTGGGTTTCTCGCCATCTTTGGCGGCGCTACATTAATTACCGACTTTCGGTTTTTACCGCGCTTCTTTTTAAGGCGCTTTCTCGTTGCACTCGCTTTCATGTCGCCTTCTCGTGCCTCGTGCTGGCCGGTACACATTTCGTCGGCCCGGATCGGTCTCTTACCCGCACAGTCTGAGTGATTCTCACTTAAATCAACACTCGCTCTGCCTCGACTGGCGGACAGCTCAACCGACTCTGGCACAATGCAGCAGGCTTTACTCGAGTAAGACAACTCGCACTCTTGCGACCTGCCCTCTACTACATTGCCCAGCGCACGCTGTGCATCGGCACACAGCCCGTCGGTATCGATCGCTGTCTCACGCGCACAGTCCGAATGATTAATAACTGAATCATCCCTCTCTAGGCTACCTAGACTGGCGGAGAGCCGCACCGATCCCTGAACAATGCAGTTGTTCTCTCGTGAGCTACGGAGCTCGCCACCCCGAGAACTATTCTCAACTGCATCGCTCAGCTCGCACTTCACTTCTGCACGCACATCTGACCTGACATGGGTGCTCGCGTCTGTCGCGTCAACAGTACCCTTTCCTTCGCTAGCAGCCTCGCTAACATTACCAGCGACGCACACGCTCGGTAACTGTGCCAATTTGTTCGCAGCTGGCCTAGCTGTCTCTACAGTCATCTGTTGGCACAGCACCTCGTCGCTCTCCCTACGGCCTTTAACGGCCTCTGTTGCCACTAAGGCATCGTTAGCAGCTAGCCTTTTCCCTTCACTTAAGAATCTGCAGCTAATCTCACAGGCACTACTCTTCTCGTCGGCTTCTGGCGAAAATCCGCTAGACACTTCCTCATTCTTTCGCTCTGTGCTACCTACAGAATTCTCAGACAGCCGTTGTCTCTGTGCCAATAACTGATCACAATACTGTATCTCTTTGATCAGTGCTGCCTTCTCTCTCTCATACTTTTCCTCTCGCTCACGTTCGCGTTCATTCTCACGTCCGTGACGCTCACACCTAAGAGTAAGTTCTTGAAGCTCCTGCTTCCGTTCATTCTCGCGTTCTTCACGCTGACGCTCACTCCTAAGCTCACGACGCTCTCACAAACGTACACGACGCACACGCTCCCGTGGCTCCTGTATCACCTCCCAAGCAAGCTCAATGCTTTTCTCATCATTGCCACTCTCTTCAATCGCCTTTATGATAGCTGGCGTCTTCATCCGTTCGTCCGTCTCAACTCCCAAATCGTCGCACACCAACAACAAGTCCAACCTCGTCAACCTTCTAAGATCCATGGCAGCTGCCCCGACAGGTGGTTAAAACTGTTTTCCTTAATTAATTTGTGCAAACACACAATGCAACAAACTCCCGATTCCCAGAACTATCAAAATTGAACACACAACCTTTGAGTCTGGCGAATCATAAGGAAAAAAACCACGCGCTCACTTACGGTTGCAGCACCCTGCCATCCGGTTCATTTGTCCGCTGTTCCCGGTTCCTTCCGGACTCCCTGGGTCGAAGGCTCGCTCCTTCTTCGATACTCCCAGTCTCTTCGGACCTCTTTCGACGAAGGCTCTCTCTTCTTCGCTCTTTCCGGTTCCTTATGATCTCTCTCGACGAAGGTTGATCCGTAGCGCTGCCACCAGCTGATGCATTCGGAGGCGATCCTACCGCTGCCACCAGATGTAGGGGTTGGGGGACGGGACGTCGGGATGAAAACCACAACTTGGGAGGGATTTATTTACATATTATATACAGGGAGGTGAGAGTCAAGTATCATTCGTACAGACATTACGGGCCGGCAGCAACTCGGACGCTGCGGCCCACGGCAAGAAGTTCGAGAGAGGTGAATCAGGGAATCAGGGCATGTCCCAGAATGCTCAGGTCTCTCTGGAAGGCTTCTTATAAACCCTTCGAGCACTGCAAGTCACGTCATGTTTGACCAATGGGAGAGTCCACTCCGATGACGCCACTTTCAGCCAATGGTAGGCGCCCGTGTCGTGGTGTCACACCTGGCGGCTTGCTGCGGTCTTGCCTCGCAGACTGGCAATGCACTTCGAACGAGGAGAAGGGGAGGGCTGCACCTGCTTCATTGTCGGATGCCCACCTGCTAATCCCGGCGGCGCACGAACTTGTTGGCACGTAAACTTGTTGCCTTAAACTTGTTTGCTCGGCCGCTTCTCTGGAATGCGCTTCCTGCTTCTGCATTCCTCAATTAGCTGTGCTGCCATCCGATGTGGTCTGGGGAACTCGAAGTAGCCTCAGGAAACGGCGCCATATCTAACAGCCTACTTTCCCGCATCGGCGACACTGTATCCTGCATTTTCGTTCACTTAAATTGATGCAAACTGGACCAATATGTATACAGGTTACGCGAAGAGCGAGAACTACAATGTCGATAACAGGAGTGGAAGTTCAAATATTTAATGAATACCTCTTTCTTTCTGCGCACGATGTAAGCTGTGTTTAGAGAATCCGCGCTTACTCGCATCTGCTCTTCTGAGGCACGTGGCAAATAATTCTGACGCTGTCAGCACCTAAACGTCCATTTGTTGCGGCATCGAAGCTTGGAAAGTCTGCGAAAATTCAGGATCATTTAGCCTGTTTTCTTGTCCTTTCAATTCGTTAATAACGCACTAATGCACTCATTTGTTTATGGTAAGAAGAGTACTTCGCGTATACCGTGATAAGCTGAGTTTTCAGTGGCTACGTCTTATATTTATTCTAGGCTACTGGCTTCGGATGTATAGAGGGTAGCAAAAACAGTATCGGACATCTGCCAGTCGCAACATTAGCATAACCTGCATTTAAAGAAGCTCATTTTGCAGCGTCATTCCACGGCAGATCCCTTCCGTTTCTTCGACCGGTGATCCTCTTCGGTGTCAATCGCTACAGCCTCAGCGACGGGCTGTCTTGAGGGATGCGCCTAGCGCAACTAAAGGGAGAAAGAAAATGAAGCATAGCAGTGAAAGGTCACCGCGTCCCCTATCGGGGAGTGCATGAAAAATGTATACGGGAACCGGAATGAAACATGAGCACGAGATGCTTCAAAATGTTTTTTCTTTCAGCTCAGGCACTAAGCCTTACCCGTGCTCAAGTCTGCGCGGATGGTGCTCAAGCAACAGCCGCCGCCTACACTGTTTAGCTCTTTGGGGAAGGAAATGCGAGGGCGGGGGGAGAGGGGGGTGATGCCTTTGCAGCCGACCCATCGCAGCAATCCGAACAGCATCATCCCGTTGTTCTGCTTCAACGACGTGTTTTCAATGTCCGAACGAACACCAGAAAAGCCGCGGAAAGGACGCAACAAAAATATAATTTCATCCCACGACGCCACGCAGTCTCTCAAAGCAGTGTCACTGCGGATCCATGTTTCTGTCCAGTAAGGAGACACAGGAAGCAGGAAAGAAAGGAGGAGTACTTAATCGCAAATTTTTATTCTGCCTTCATGAAATGTCCGAAACAAATCCATCGAGCGGCTCTTTCTTTCTTCGTTTCATTTTTCATTTTTTTTGCAATAGTACGAGTTTTGAACACGATAACTTTTTTTTCCTTGGGATATTGTTACGTCCAGCCGATGGCGTAATCAACGATCACGCTATATGTGACCAAGTGCAGCAGACATAGCAAGAACGCTGAAAGTAGTACCTTGACATGAGGAAGCCGGCACCCGATACATTTAGAAATGACAAAATGCACGCGCTTCCTTGCGACGCACTCATGACACTTCCGCAATCGACTTTAGTTACGGGACGTGTTCTTTGCTGTTTGAAAGGTAAAAAAAAAAGCAAAGCTGGGCTTATTTTTGCACAACCATCAGCTCGGAAGTAAAGCCTGTATCAGTGCTCTGACACTTTCAAAATATACGGGAGATTCGGCACGACTAACTCTCATTAAATCCATGACCCGGAGTGATAAGCAGCTTCGGAAGATGCGGCCCATGGTTAGTATTTTCACTTTGTCATTCGCCCCAAAGGCTTTGTTTACTCTTGAAGTAAACTAGACTTCTAGAATGTCTTCTTTGCGTCATTTCTCTGATTTTTTTCTTCATAACTGCACGAAGGCAACGGGAATGTTGTTCTGACTCAGGAACCACATTACTACTAACACAATGAGAATAGAATAAGCTTGTGCGAATAAGTTTGAAACTATGCGCAGGCATAAAGTGGCGACGGGAATTACCTTCGTGTGATAGAACATATACTGTATTGCGCAATGTGTGTGGTCTCTCTTCTGCTTATAGCAAGATTTATGTTCGGAGACAAAAAGAATACTCATAATTACTGTGACACTCTTAAGGCGAAGTATCTAGTACCATCAGTATAACTATTGTACGTGTTAAGTGACATCAATTTCCCCGAAACTAATATTTTTATTCATGCCTCTAGGACAACAAATTTACGATGAATAAACAAGATTGCGAAGCAGCTTACACACAGCAATCGTAGACGTGTACTTAGCATTCACTTAAATACTCTTAGGGCCTCTTGGGCGCTGCAGAGAGGAGTGCTTATGTATTGTAATTTTAATGAAGAGGAGAATATCAATATTTCATAGGCTCGAACCGGATGCGACTATCTGTAGACTAGTGTCAATGAAAGAATATTCAATATCAAGCTTGATGCACCAATTCTGCTTAATTTTATTGCCGAAACAACAGGTAAAGCTCTCAGGCATTTTTTTAGTGAGAACCGCTCGTTTCTAAAAGAGTTCCAGAACGCTTGCGAAGAAGCAAACCCTATCGAAGGCCGCTTGTACTGTGCATGTCATAAAATTAATTGATTAGTAATTTATTGCTCATCACAAAACGTAATTTCAAACCACTTCATAAAACGTTTCGGTCGAATATAAACATTATCCCACCACTGCAACATTGCAGGTACTTCTAGTTTAGCAAACCAATGTCTTGTTTATGTCTGATACAAAATAGGATGATTTTTTAAAGTGATCATTTGATTTCACCTTCTCGCACAAGTTATGGAGAACAAGTGCGGTGTCCTTGAGCTCATCAGAAAGATAAAAATTCTTTATTCACGATATACTCTGTAAGCGTTACAACGAAACAGACCCTAGCAGGTGTAATGCATGCCACACACATGCATATGCACTCGGAAGAATCAATTTTGCAAGGACCACAGAGAAAATAAAGTAATAATATTATTCGTTTCATCACTGCTTGTCACACTATTTCCGCCAAGATTAAGTAAAATGGCAAACACGAACTTAGCTTTATTTTAATTGATGCAGAAACGATAGTAGATAATTATTTAAGCAAGGGATTGCTGGAGCCTACTGTCGACGGGCGTACATCACGTTATCTTCCTTTGACGATGTTCTCTTCCTTCAGCACTCCGCACAAGGCGCACAATCGTTCCTTCCCACTCGGTGCTGAACCACGAGCCCTCACACGACTGGCGTGCAGTATCGGTAGTCTTCGCTTTGTACCAGGAAGGATTGTTAGTTGCTTTGGTGTCTGTTTTAGTAAACAGGAGGTTTCTGCAAATGCCACCACAGCATTTCGGGAAAGCATCCCAATGCTGTACGCTGTGCAAAGCGGTGTGTCGGAACGAAGTGTTTTTTGTGCTGGTTCGAGTTTCGTTCCACTGAAAAACGCTCCGTTCCGGTTCTTCTCCGGCACGAAAAAAAAGTGATCTATAATAGTTCGTAACTATTTTCGCTGGCATGCAAACATTTTCGAAGCGGAGTAACGATAAAAACATAATATTTATTTCTCCAAATAAGTGAATTATCAACTCTGAGATCATGCTCAGTGCCACGAGCCAAGGCACTGAGCCCAGATCTCAGAAGCAGCCCGTCATCGAGTGTACTCTCCGAAATCCGAGACCGCTGTTCCGGTAAAAAGAACTTAAACGAACATAAGCGAAAGAGAAAACTTCGGTAACAAAGCGACGCACCCGCAGAAAACTAAACAATAAGCTTTTCAGCACGCAAGCCCTGGGTTTTGCTACGATGCCGATCTGCTTGTGCACCAAGTGGCAGGCTTAGATTAGTGCAGTGCTCGACCGGCTATCACTAGCGCTATCCCTGCCTGAGTTAGCGCTAATTGGGGCGTCGCCTGACGTCGGTTGTTTCGGATCGCCAACTTTCCCCTTGAATCGAAAACCAATAAAAAATATTTCAATTTCACTCCGAAACAAAATAACAAACAATGCTTCAGTTAAGTATTTGTTCTGCTCGACAATATAATTGTTCGCTTTTTCATTCTTCGCTTCTGTTTTCATTTTTTCTGACATACTCGCCCAAATTACTGCTTGTCGCCCAGGAATTTCGTTACACTCAGTAATAAACCGCCTGACCTTCGCATGCGCTTCAACTGGGGAGAAGGAGAGCAGCGGAGAACAAGGAGTACGTTGTCTCCATGCCACGTGACGTTAGGCGTGTAAAGACGAAAGAGGAATCCCAGTTTCTCGCTTAGTGGTAACTTCGTTCGGTCAGATTCAGAAAACTGCTATTGTAGCCAAAGAAATTTATGCGCTTTAAAATGCAGACGTTATTCTTAAAACTATACTTGGAAATATAGTGTAATGCCGAAAAGTAGCCCGATTAATAAGGAGGAAAAAATAGAAGAGGAAAACTGATAAAAAAGAAGAACAGCCTTACGTGGTTTCTACGCTATACGGACGGGACTGAATGTTATGAGAACCATTTTGTATAAAGTTAACTATCCAACAGTGCAAGAATGTTTATACCCTTCACGGTGTTTTCTTGTCGCACTGGTAACATCCATATCGTTAGTGCCCACAAAAATTTATGGAGAACGACAACGGAGCTATAATTAGACGTGCGATGACAAAACACGTAGTTGAAAACTATGTAATCATTCGTACAGCCTTAGGCGCACAGAAATATCCGACAGGAGAGTTTCATATCTCTCCCTGTGAAGCTCTCCTGTCGAATATTTGTGTGCGCCCAAGGCTGTCACAAAACGCGTAGTTTTCAACTACGCGCGTACATTCATACGACCGGCTACATCTCCAACGTCAGCTGCTCCAGTTTTATGCGCAAACGAAAAGAGACTATCGTAATCTTTACAGCTCCGTCGTTATTTGATGGGGTAGCAGTGACAGATGATTGTTAACGCAATCACCTTCAAGGAAGAAGTACTTTGCAAGTACAGCTTGTAGGGAAGTCTAAGATACACTAAAGCGTCAGTAACACCATGTTGGACAGAAGGGATAAAATCTCGGTGTACGATAACAAAACTTCACCCCTTCAAGCCGAATGGTTACTAAAGGACGGCTCCCTAACAATGCAGCAATAAAATTCAACCTAAGCAGTTATCTACCTGGAATTTGAATAATAATAATAACGTGTTTCGTGAAATTTCTGACAAGTACTTCTTAAAGAAGTGCATCTGTTGCCTTTCTTAGGTAAGTTTCGTTATCGGCATAGAACACGAGTAGCTGTACTCTGTATGAACATAGCCACGTAAGTTTTACGTCTGTACCGGGCGTAGCTGTTGCGAACTCAGTGCTAGTTGTAGGGACGGAAGCTGTTAACAGTATTATTGGCACTCGCCAATACTACAGACTACAGTTTGTGTTTGCAAGGTGCACCTCGAAATTAATAAAAAATAAAGCTAAAGGAGTGCCCAGTGAATGTGTCGGCCAAGTCCTTCCGCGCTTGGTGTTCCTCTTGTTGGCTGCCCTGGCTGTCGCAGCATCGTTGTCAATCTCACGTTCGACTTTCTTCGGGACGACGGGGACAGCTGGACGTGGAATCCAGGACCCAGCTGGTGTGACCGTTACAAATAGTTCCGGCGAAAGCCTCTTTTCTGCGGAAAAGGCACTGAAACGACGTGGGGAGATTGTTCCCCATCTTGTGGCCGCCTTCTTCATGGAATTTGTCTTTAAATGGTGTCTTTCAAAGAACTTGGAGGACATGACCACCATGCCAGTTACCGGTTCTTCTCCCCATCCTCCCCTTCCTTCATTCCTCGGTTGTCATTATCTTGATGCCACTGTCGAACACTTAGAACATTAGTGTAGATATCTCAATTTCATCTATTTTTCTTACGTGTTCATTTATCAAAGGATCGTGTTTTTGGAAAAGGAAAATGACGACCCCTCATGATTTCCGCCCTGCGCTTACCATTCGAATAAGTGTTACGTCGACGCTCTAGCCATGTCTTTTATTTAGTATCTGCATGGTCTTTGCCTGTTATGTGCATCTAGGTGTTTGCTACGAAATAAATATATTTGTTGTAATTGTTTATTTTACTTATTTAGAGGTATATCACAGGATCCGTTCGGAGCATTGAGTGATGGGGAATCATATAACAAATTAGATGATGAGGATGAACAAAAACAAAAAATAAAAAAAATATTGGTAAGCACAATAAAAAGACATCATTATACATTATCAGCTCGTAAACTGTGCATACAAATGTTCACGATAAAAGTTCACGATTAGTGATTGAAACAACGGTATCAGGAAGCTCGCACCGAAGTGCGATGGCTTGTGGCGAAGCCGAAGAATTGAAAGCTTTACTTTTATCAAATATGCGTTTAATACTGAGGTGAATACAAAGGCGCCTGCATGTGCGTAATGGTTTGTCAAGTGACAGGGGGGACGGCGTTACGTTACGAATATATTTTTGTATTAAACATAGTATAGTAACGGAACGACTACTACTTAACGTCTGACCTGTACTGTCTAGCTTAATTTTGTTATACTGGAATGGCGGTCATAGTTACATGAAATGAATCGAGCGGTAATACTTTGTACGGCTTCCAGCATTGAAAATTATTTTTGATGAGGTGACCAGATGGACGAAGCAAATTCAAGGTTTCGGCCGGCAAATGTTAAATATACCAATCTGCGTGCATGAGCTCAGCAATGGGGCGAACCTCAACGTAATTAATCCAGTGTTTGTGGCGATTTAGCACATTCGTTAGTGATATGTAATTTCCATGAAAGGGCGCATGTGAGATGCAAGCCTAACTAGTTAAATGAAACCGCACGAGGCAGTGAAACGCTAGTTAATAAATAGGTGAAGTTTGAAAACGGCGAGAAAATTGTTTTGCACTTAGCCGAGTTTAGCGTAATTAGCCAGTTACCACACCAGGTATAGGCAAGGCCAAGATCCTTCTGGAAGACGAGGCAGTCATCATGACTTTCAGTAGTGCCGTATATGATGCAGTCGTCAGCAAATACTCGCATGCAAGAGGAAATTTTCGGAGGTAGGCCATTAATCTAAATTAGAAAATGTAAAGGGCCTAGCAACTGACCTGCAGTACACCGGATGTGACGTCAGAAAAAGATGATGCAAAATTATTGACGATTGTGAACTACTTGTGAAACAATAGAAAGTTACGAAGCCAAGGTAGCGTTATTAAGTCTAGACTAAGAGAAGATAGCTTTGTAATGAAGCGGTAGAGAGCAACACGATCAAATGCTTTTAAGTAGTCAAGAAAGATGCAATCATTTTGAAGGGTATTATTCATGTTAAAGTACAAGTCAGAGGTGAATTACAGTAAATGCGTACCGCGCGAAAAAGGTTTTCAGAACCCATGATGATTAAGAATTCAGGTAGTTCTATAAAAAAACAAAAAAAAAAGAATCCCGAATCCCGGTTCTGCGAAAGTGGATGTGCAGCGAAGCTGTCGAAAACCACCACTAGAACTGCTGAGGCTCTACGGCCTTAGATTAATGGCAGTAGTGCTACTTTAGGGTAATGGTAGGAATAGGAGTAATAGTAATTTTGACAGCACGCCGTCGCTCATAGTGGTGCTGCAACAACATTGAAATCAGTAGCTAGGCTCATATTTGATATACCAAAGGCTAGAGACATCGCACCTAATATCGCAAGCTATTATATATATCGCATATCCCACCTCGCGCCTGCACATTTCCTAATTTAATCACCCCGACTAGTTTTATGCCGTCCTCAACTAAACTTTCCTTCCTTTGCTACTCATTCTGTAACTGTAATGGTCCACCGGTTATCTAACCTGTGCATTACGTGGCCTACCCAGCTGTATTTCTTACTTTTAATGTCAGCCAGGATATCGGCCTTGCCCGTTTGCTCTCTTATCCGCACTGCTCTCTTCCTGTCCCTTAACGTTACGCCTAACATTTTTTGCCCCATCGCTCTTTGCACGGTCCTTAACTTGTTATGAACATTCTTTCTTAACCTCCAAGTTTCTGCCGCATCTGTTAGCCACAGAAACTGACTGCCAAACCTTAATTCTTCTTCCCATGCCAACCTATTGAAGATTATATTCGTCTTTTGTATATTAATCTTCAACGCCCCTATTACACTTTCTCGGTTAAGGTCTTCAATCATTTGCTGTTTTCATCCGCAATGTTGCTGAGCAGGACAGCGCCATTTGTAAACCGAAGGTTGCTGAGATATTCGCAGTTGTTCTTCACTCCTAAGCATTCCCAGTTTAATAGCTTGAATACTTCTTCCAAGCACGCCGGGAATAGCATTGGAATGATTGAGTCTTCTTGTCTGACCCCTTTCTTGATAAGTAACTTTCTACTTATCCTGTGGAGAATCAAGGCAGCTGTGCAATCTTTGTAGATACTTCCCAAGATATATAGCCAAAGCCATATAGAGCGCTTGATTGTATGGCTTTCATAGATTACGAAAAGGCAAGACATGCAGGTCACGACAAATACGTCGTTTCAGTTTACGAGCGCCTCCAGTAAGCCTAAATTCTTGCTGTTCTAAATCGCGCGACTTCTTAACATTTTTTAAACGTCAGCAATGAAAGTTGCAAGCAGCTAGCGCTTAGACGTAGCAGGGTTTTGGTTTCTCTTTATTTTCTGCTATGTAAGACCTGCGCAGCAGACATGCTTTGGCAGATGCCACGACATATATCTATACGTCCAGAACGTTCCTTCATCGTTCGTCAACGTAGACCTTGCTGGGTCCTTTTTACTATCTATATTGGGTTTGTCTACTTACAGTATCGGAAGCGCCTGCCCATCCAAGAAGCAGGAAGGCACCAGGTGACACTTTGCGGGGCGAGAATCGTCGCGTAGCGGCTGCGAAGGGGATCGCCACAAAAGACGCCCGAGGAGTAAACAGAAAGGTTGCCATAGCTCGATAGCTGATGAGCTTTTGATGGGAGCGTACGAGCGTCCCGCATGACAGCGGTAGCATTGGGCCAAGAAATAACGCGACACGACAAGGCGTGCAGCAGCAAAGGCAAAGCGTGCCGTGTGTATTGATTCAGAAACCTTTCGGGGGGAGTGGGGGGCTACACGAGAACAGGCTGGGTGGAGAGTCTCGAGCCAGGCGACAAACAGCAAGTGAGAACGCTATGCTGAAGAGCAACGACGATGGATTCGGTAGGCAAGGCGAAGGGCTCATCGTGCGGCTCACACGTCTTGGTATCGCAGACGTGCCCTGTAGAAGTGACAGTTGTTGGTGTCGTTCACATACATGTCGTGCCCTTTCTTTCCTGTTTGCAATGTTGACGTAGGGAGATAAAACATTACCGCCAGCTGCTGGGCGAGGAGGAGCGGTTATTTGCGAGTTGACGGCAGCCTGTTCGTTGCGTTACTGCACTACTGCGGCCGGAACTAATTAGGCACTTGTGACTGACATTCTTTATCTGCGTCTTTGGCCACTATTGTCAAAATTATTTTCAATTCCTGCATAATGCTAGAGCTCCGCACGTGGTGTTGTCGAAGCACTTACCACCAGGTCGGGGTTTTATTTTCGGTCGCAGCGGCCGTATATAAAATGGAAGGGTTGCCAAAACAAGATTGTAGTGAAACTTTGGTGCGTGACAAAGAAATCAAAGTATTGCTAATTAATCCGGATGATTTGACTAAGACGAAATATGTCATATCGTAAGTGAATGTTTGGGGCGTACAACATCATTATGCGTTAATTCATGTTGATGTGCACATTTTTATTATCCATCTCTTCTAGCATATCTCCCGTTCTTCACTCACCATTCTTTTTTCTATGTACATTATCGATTCTAGAACTGGCACGCTTTCTGCCCCTCCTTGTGGCAGTTGCCAGCTAGCTGTCTTCCTATTCTCTGTGATTGCTTTTTACGAGTGCAAACCAAACAATAATACACTTCATTCGACAGGCTAAGCCTAGCTCAATTGTTAACCATGGAATCACATTAAACGTGTTGGAGTCACGCAAATGGTATGATAAAAATTATGCAGATGGATACAACAACGAAAACATACCATACCTTCTGGGCAGTAGCATACGCACTTCTTGATTCGTGTGAATACGTATAATTCGTGACACCAGCAAAATCGGAGAGCAGTGATATGGGTTCTCCCCTGATATTTCAAGCCCTCAATCCTGGTGATTAGTTGGAACTCAATAATGTTGGAATGCATAAACATAAAGCCTGCATGAACCCCTTATACCCGAAAACTCTTAAACAGTGACAGTGGCAGTAGCAGTGGCAATGAAATTTCGGTTAAACTGTGTTCGAGTTATCTTTGAGTTCGTCTTAGCCTATGAGAGCTTGAAGCTTGTGTGTTGCAGGTGCTCTGTCTTCGCTCTGAAACTTTTATTACAAATCATCATCATCACCACCACAGCAACCACCACCACCATCATCATCATCATCATCGTCGTCGTCGTCGTCGTCGTCGTACTTTATATCCACTGCAGGACGAAGCCCTCCCCCTGCGATCTCCATTTACCCCTGTCATGCACCAGCCGATTCCAACCACAGTCTGCGAATTTTTTAGTTTAATCACCCCACCTAGTATGCTGCCGTCATCGACTGCGTTTCCCTACTCTTGGCACCCATTCTATTCTCTTAATGGCCCGCCCATAGGTCCCCACTACGGAGGGAGGCTCCGGGGCACGAACCCCCTCCGGATAAGTGAAGGGGGGGGGGGGGCTCAGTGCTCCCCCCCCCCAAATAACGTGTCATTGCCAGAGTTTTGTAACCCACCTCGTTTGAGGTTTCTCTTGAATTGCCTCGACCTTTTCACTTAAAATTTTATTGTGACTAATAGCTTACAGAATCATTGTAGGTATGGAGGGTTGCACGAATTTTAATTCGTACATTGCTTTATTTCTGCAAATCCTGACAATAGGAGAACAAGCGCACAACAAGTACCAGTGGCAGCTGCCACATCCGTGTTTTCTCCCTTCAACGTTGTTTTAAATTTCCACCATTAACACCATGCCCATGCACAGTATACTTAAATGTGCTTACTGGCAAAGTTTCTTACATTTTGAAAGAAAAGGAGGTAGCCAATTAACAAATATTTCTAAAGGTGTGAATAGTTTCAGCCTAGAGAATGAATATGTTGTATGTTCACCTCGCGTCAAAATGCTTTGCGTGATTTTCTGACCCTCAAAAGAACCTGTAGACTTTAGTGACCCCTTCGGCAGAGTCTTTATCAACGGCGTGTGAAATGCACGTAAATGATATGTGTCTCAGTATCACTTCTCTTTCCTGTAAGCAAAACTAACGATTCCTAAAGAAACACTTCTAATAATTTACAACATTTATTAGGGATGAAAACATAGCCACTTGCATGCAGATGTCATAAATATACACAGGGTGTCCCAATTAACTATCATGCACCAAGAAAAAAAAAGCAATGCGTTATTCTAAAAAAAAACCTAGTGCATATTGTTTCCAGTACAGTGGAGCAGCTGTCAGTAATTTTTTTCCTTATTCAGTTTTAATAACGTAATAGTCATTAAGTGCATTAGCGCAAGCTGTTGGGCCAGTTGGTGCATGATGAACTTGAAAAAGGGGGTACCAGTAAAACACAAAGGACGCGCACACAAGGAAAACGCGTTAGACACGGACGGGCACGGAGTTGAAAGTCCAGCGTCCGTCCGTGTCTAACGCCTTTTCCTTGTGTGCGCGTCCTTTGTGTTTCGCTGGTACACCCTTTTTCAAATGTCATTATTCATCGAACTCGAGACGTACTATCATAATTATCAAAGTGTCAATGAGGCATTTGTAGGCACAGCCAAGGGACATCTAACAGCGGTATTTTCACGACGTTATAATTGCGTACTAATTTTTTACGACTGACAATAAACCCTGCTAAATATAAACCGCGCAGTAACAGTCACGTTTGGTGTTAATTGGAGACAACCTGTGGTAGATGTCAGCATAGATAAAGTGCACGGATCGTTCTTTTTTTTTGCCACAATACCTATCACCACAAAAGCGACTTCACAACGTCAGCGCAAATGTTTAAAAGTACGTCCTGTTCCGTCCCAGTCTCCATGTCTTTTTCTAATCAGCAGAAGGTAAAAATGATTCTTACCTTGGGAGCTGCAAATGACAACGAGAGGAAGGCCACACATATATATCAGTCATGAAAGTGTGGTGGCAGACAAAATGCGTCAACTTTCATCAGAAATGATGAAAACCTGAGACAAGCCGGTAGCTTCAAGAAGCAGCGACATAGGACTCGATCTTTGCGTTCTAGCCTACGCACAGTTGTTCTAGCATTTATGGTCTCAAACCCTCGTTCTAGCGTGCGGGACGTGACAGCCCAGGTACTAATTTTCAAGTCATCAGCTTGGAAGACTCTAAACGAGGGCCTTTCACCCGTGCCACCCTAACCAGCACCAATGCTTGGAAGATAGGGACCTGTAAGCCAACCGGAAAAAAAAGCCAATGAATCACCGGACTTTTTGAGCAACACCATGTGCACAGATGAAGCCAATTTTTCCAAAAAACGCCAGGTAAATTTGCATAATGCACACTACTGAAGTGACTGCAATGCACACTGGGTAAAGCGCAATCGCCACCAGTGCCAGTGATCGTTCAAAGTGTGGTGAAGAATTCACGCCGGGGCTATAATCAGTCCCGTCTTCTTCGATCACACACTGAATGGACAGCGTTACCTGGACGAAATCCTTGAAGGAGTGGTGGATTAGTTTTTCAGCGAAGTCCCGCTGTTACGTCTTCCCCTTCTGTGGCATCAGCAAGATAGAGAACTGGCACACAGCAGCAGCTGAGCTAGAGACTGGCTGGATGCGACTTTTCATGCGCAATAGATTGGAAGGCATAGGCCTGCAAATTGGCCGGCTAGGTCATCTGACCTCTCTCCACTCGATTTCTTTTTTTAGGGTTATGGGAAAGATCCTGCTTACATGATCGAGACGGAGGTCAGACTAGTTCAAGGCAAGGATAATGGATGTCTGCCGTAAAATTCGTGCGTCGGTCATCAAGAAAGCCACTGAAGATGTGATAAAGCGAACTCACCACTGCGTAGCTGAAGAAGGAGACCTATTCGAACACGTCCTCTAGCAGCTAGTGTTCAACGGTGCTTACAAATTCATAGATAACAAGGGCACACTAAAATTTGATGTATTTTTGTTTGTTTTTGTTCAGGCATCCCGTTTGCTAATTTGGCTCATTTAGAAGCGGTTATTTACTTTCTTGAATGCACCAGTTCTTCCTTTTCTCTACACGTAGGTGATTTGCCGGTCTGTTTATTTCGCTTTTATTATATGCCATGAACCTGTTTTGCAGTGCGTATACACTTTGATGAAAAATAAAACTGTCCCTTTAATTTGGCTTTGGTCCGAAGCACGTTTCTGATGCGAAATATAGCTGTGCGCACACTCTGTCGACACGATGCGAGCAAAGCCGGGATTTTGAAACATGATGTGCCTATTACATTGCTTTTCGCGTTTCGTGAGTGGTCAGAGCCGCGATTTGGCCACGTTATCAAATGGCTTTTGTTATCAATGCTTTGAGAGACTGATAGTAATTGTGACGTAAGAGGAAGGAATAGCTGCAAAGCCGCGAAACCTGCTGTTGGTGCCCCTTCCGTACCACTATCAAGGTGATCTGCAGTCTCTTCGGGTTTGCGACAGGCAGTGCAGTTGCTATCAGCTTATTTAAGGGCGCTGCTTTATGATACGGGTGGGAGAGGACTCAGGCTGTGGAGCTGAACTGTCTCCCAATGTGAGGTCTTGCAAATTGTCATATAAGGCCGTCACTCCAGTGAACAATTCTTCGCGGTCACACGAAGTCTCTTCAAGTGCAAGAATATATACATATATTATGGGGTTCGGAAAGCTGGTCGGGCTGCAGCCCCCTTTCCCCGCCCCTCGGAAAGATCAAAACTTTCCGCCTATGCGCCCACAGCTTATCTAAACTACGCATTACATGGCCTTCCAAGCTCCATTTTTTTCTCCTAATGTCAATTAGGATATCGGCAATCCCCGTTTTCTCTGTGATCTACGCCACTCTCTTGCTGTCATTACCCTTACGCCTAACATTCTTCGTTCCATCGCTCTTTCTGCGGTCCTTTTCGAGCTTCTTTGTCAGTCTCCAAGTTTCCGCGCGACATGTTACCACCAACAGAATTAATTTATCGTACACATTTTTTTAATGATAATGGTAAGCTTCTAGTCAGGAGATGACAATGTCTACCCAATACGCTCGAACCCATTTTTATTCTTCTGTAAATTTCCTTCTCATGATCCGGGTTCCCGGTGAGTAATTGACCTAGATAAACCTACTCCTTGACAGACTCTACAGGCTGACTGGTGATTCTGAACTGTCGTTCCCTTGCCGGCTATTTACCATTATCTTTATCTTCTGCATATTAATATTCAACGCCACTCTTACACTCTCTTTGATAAGGTCCCCAATCATTTGTTGTAGCTCGTCCCCTGAGTTGCTGAACAAGGCAGTGTCATCGAAAAATCGAAGGTTGCTGAGATATTCGCCGTTGATCCTCCTTCTTAAGCATTCCCAGTTTAATAGCTTAAATACTTCTTGCAAGCACGCCCTGAATAGCATTAAAGAGATTGTGTCTCCTTCTCTCACCCCTTTTTTTATAGCTATCTTCCTACTTTTCTTGTGGAAAATTAGGGTAGCTGTAGAATAATAATTTAAAATCGGTACAGCTGTCCAAAAACAATACTTTTGTATGTGTCGTGGCTTCAAGTAAACTTTTTTCTGCCCTTGTTGAATGTAATGTTACCTCACTTGCGAGGAACCACTTGTGTAAGGCTTGTACTTCGCAGGTAAGCATTAGTCTTTCAATAACATTTTTACATAATCACAGTCAATTAAATTTTATTATCTATATAGACTTTGTAATGGGTCTTATCATGGGTTCAATGATAGGTTGCGGAGCATACGTATTCACGAGCGGTGGAGTTGTTTTCACAACTTATGGAGGTTGGAAGGGCAAGCATTGTGCAGACAATGCCGTTGAGCCTTATCATGGCAACCTATGCGAAAGTTGATAAAACACATGCAAGTATTTTTTCCACTGTCGTGCATTTTAAGTCTACTCTGTTAAGCATTTTACTGCGTGTCCTTAGATGCATGCATGGACCTTAGATGCATGCGTTCCCTTGCCTTTTGAAATACAAGTAACAAAAGAGAAAAAGACGCGCAGTAAATCCTTACAGCGTAAAAATTAAGTTTCGATACAAACTCTAGAAATATGTCTCGTAGTTAGTCGAACATATTCAAGCATGACAATAAGCAAATGTGGAATAGCTAATCATAGGAGATGTGAATTTCAGCGCATGCCTTCTTTTTTCCAAGCGCTGTGTTAAACTGGTCGTGTCGTTACTGCTTTAAAGACATTAAATATGCCAGGATAATCCTCTCAAACAGCCATTCAGATGAGCTATCAGTGAATTATTTAAAACACTCATTTCCCTTCGGAAATGTTGTGTCAATGTATCATACGTACCGATTACATTGATAGCATTACACAGCATTATGATACTATACAGGTACTATGTTGACAATATAATTTTTTTGTTTATTTATGTTATCCTCAAAGCCATACGGCATTAAAGAGGGGTTGCAGGGCAATAAGAAATAAAAGAACAATCACAACCGTAAATTAGTGTATGATAAAAAAAGGCGCGTAATTATGCAATGTGCAATAAAATATGCAATATCTGCTGTGATTCGTCAGCAGGCACAAAAAATACAAAAATGAAAATGGGCTAGTTCCAATACGAAATTTCACCAAGGTATAAAATGCTAGCTAAAGCACCATGAAAGTTGGTTATCCTTGATAGTTACGATGTCCTTGGGAGGTTGGTTCCAATCTAAGATTCTCCGGGGCAAAAAAGATCGGTAAGATGACCT
This sequence comes from Dermacentor albipictus, assembly GCF_038994185.2. Taxonomy (NCBI): domain Eukaryota; kingdom Metazoa; phylum Arthropoda; class Arachnida; order Ixodida; family Ixodidae; genus Dermacentor; species Dermacentor albipictus. The sequence goes on along the minus strand of NC_091824.1, from coordinate 158,012,786 downwards.
AGTGTTACAAGACGTGATGCCAACTTTATGACAGTGGTCGACCCGATGGGAGAAATACTGAGGTCTACAGAGCAAACGTATTACGCATTGAATAAAACGTTAAAAAGTTTCTCAAGAGCTTTCAAACCGTCATGTATTAGCTTTATAGTTAAGATCAACATCGTTGAAATTCTAATCCTCATCCCTCATTAGCTACGCACTGGTACTCTGACCAGCTCAGACATTCAAAAACGAAAAAAAAAGAAAGCTTCACCACCGCTCAAAGAAGGCTGTTTCTTTGCAGTTGGGGATTCAATCTTGCTGTTTTAACGCACCGAACAAACGAGTAACAAGGGAAATTTTTTTTCTGCTTCTGTTTTCTTAGGCCGATGTTATTTATTATAGGTGCAAATTTTGTCTGTGGAATTCGCACAATTTAGCGTATGGCCCAGTTGCATTAACTAAATATAGTGCTCCACCTTGGGCAAACGCAGGTGCAAATTAAGAATGAAGAATCGAAACAGGTGAACATAAAGAATGATATGGAACGATGGCCGATAGAATTGAAATAGTAAGTTTGAGATTGAATGAATCGCAGGGTATAAACAGTTTTGGAAGAGGATCACGATGATATAAACAACATTTTGCTAAACGCTTTCGCTCACTTTGTGTTAAACTGGGCTTTTTAGGGCCCTGCTAACGTTCTCGTGAGCGGGCGAGATAGAGACACTGCATCGGTGGGCGAACATTTTCACTTTTCAAAGGTCCTTTATAGAGTGCTGCTATAAAAGAGCGTTAAGTAAAAAGTTAAGCTTAAATTGGGACACAATTGTCGCGGAGCATTGATTATGCACTTGTTACTGAAACCCGAGGCAGAGTAAGCGAAAATCTAGTGCTTACGAATTGTATAATGGCGGCGCGAGCATTCTTTCTGCCTGCAGAGGGATTGGTTGGTTTATTGTTTATTGTACAGACTGATTGACTTATTGAAGTATTGTTTTAAAGGAAGTTGCGGAAACTAGTTTCATTTGCTTTTGTACGAGAGATGACCGTTTAATAAAACATATAATCAGATACGATAAAACACGATCGAGATAAGGAGTACGTTAACTTCATCGCCTGCCAGTCAGGATGAGTAGGTTCAGAACGCTCTTAAGACATTTGAGCATCTCGTGAAATTTTAAGCAACGAAACTCACAGAGTTAGAAGATAGAAATAGAAGGTCAAACCTAATTATAGACGGATTGACTGAAGGTCCTGATGAAACAGAAGCCGATCTGAAGAAAAAGTTGTTTCTGATATTTTTAAATAAACACTGAGCGTGAGCTGTGCGTCGATCGGACGCACTCATAGACTTGGATGGCACTGTGGTATACGACTTGAAATTGTTTATCTGTAAGATTTCAATGAAAAGGGAAAGAAATATTCAATGACGTAAGGAAACTGAAAGGATCTTCTATATTTATTCAGAATGATGATTCACAAGCTACGCCAAACAAATGAAAGCTACTCTGGAAAAATGCTAAGGCTGACAAAGCTGAGGGCAAAGATATAACTTTCCTCCATGACAAGCTCAAAGTGGACAGTGAAATCTTTGTGGGGGACGAGACTAGCGGTAAACGTATGAAAACAGGAAAACAAGGTAAAGTGCCACAAACAGGAAATCAACGTGGCCAATCTCAAGCATGACAGGGATGCTCGGTATCAAATAAGCAACTGCGCATGATAAGCATAAACGCACGTAGCATACGCAATAAAACTGGTTCGTCAGAAATCGCTTTAGTTCAACATGATCCACACATCACAATCATTACCGAGACGTGGCTGCGCGATGAGAAAGATGGAAATATTTTCCCTATTGAGTACAATGTATACCGTAAAGATAGGGCTTCAAGAGGAGGGGGTGTTGCTGTGCTCATTAAAAATAACGTTTAATCTACCTTATTCGGCGATATTACTGATATTGAGGGCTTCTGTATCAAGCTCTCCTGTTTGTCTTGTACGAGTTATATAAGCCCCTTGATGTAGCTCCGGATTACTTAAGAAGATTAGAAGCTCATATGGCGCAATACTTAAAGTCTAAAATCTTAATCATTGGTGATTTGAACCTACCCGGTGTTGATTGGGACGGACTACAGGTCTTTGAAAGCTATGACAGTCCCGTTAACATTCTTTCTAACATTTTCCTAGCACACAGCTTAACCCATGTTGTTCGTGAGCCAAACCGAGACCACGGAGCATGTAAATCACTTTAAATTTAGTATTTCTTCCGAGAAACTTTTCCTAATTTTGCTGTTTCTGTAGAGCAGGGACTGTCCGAGTACCATCTTGTTAGTGTTTTCTTGTCACTTAGCTCCCACACTAAGCAAGCGAAGTCATTCAGCTTATTGAGGATCATTCAAGTGCTGATGACGCTAGCATCTTGGAGTACATAGATAGTTGCCTTGTTGATTTCAGTAACAAGACGTCGGTAGTATTTGGTGTCAGTTTCGAGATATGTGCCTTCGTTGTTTAGATTCCTTTGTGCCGAATATACGGAAAAGAATTCATAAGCAGACGCCCTGGATGACACGTAAGCTCATTCAACTGAGGAGCAAGCTTAAGCGACTAAAAAAGCCACCTGCACAGTAACCTTCAGTGAGTGCACAGCGCGATCAGGTAGCGCACGCTCTACGAACATCAAAAGATAATTATTTTCAAACGGTATTGCCAAATTCAAAAAAGATGACCCAACGAAGTTCTGCACCTTCATAAGCGAGCAAAAGAAACCTGTCACGCAGCTTAAAGTTCATGGTCATAAAATTTCAGACTCAAGAGAAATTGCACATTTTAACCGGTATGTTCATAGTGTGTTCTCACGAGCTATCCTGTGCCCATCCACGGCTTCTGCTTCAAATATGACGTATCATTTATATCCTGTCCCGGTGTAGTATCGCTTTTGCTAAATCTGTATGTCAAAAAGTCATCAGGTTGTACTAATATACCTAGCATTTTTCTCCAGCGATATGCAGAAACTGTCGCAAAATTTCTTATATATTTTCGTACGTCGATGGAAACTCGCAAATTACCGGATGACTGGAAGACAGCCTGAATCATTCCTGCATTTAGGAAAAGACACCCTCTCCTTGCACAAAATTATCGTCCTATTTTTATAATATTAGCTTGTTGTAAATTAATTGAATATATCGCTGCTAAGGAAATTAACCAGTTTCTCGAAAAAAACTCAACTGTAAGACGTCCCCAGCATGGTTTCAGAAAATGATGCTCAACGGTAAGCCAGCTAATTACGGTGACCCACTCATTGATGGCTCTCTTAGATTTTAGCGAAGCATTCGACCGCGTACCTCACTAATCGCTCGTAACAAAATTAAAATATACCATGCTTCCACCTATTAATATACATTGGATTACTCATTACTTGAGCAATCGTAAACAGTATGCTGTGATTGACCGACAACAGTTGGACTTTCTACCGGTAACATCGGGAGTACAGCAAGGTAGAGTACTTGGACCGTTACTTTGCATTTTGTACAACAATGATCTTGTGAATGCAGTTGACTCAAACAATAACATCAGACGATTGCGTTTTGTATAGAGGTAGAACTTCCCATAACGATCAACTTGAACTTAATAACAACTTAACCAACATTTCAGATTGGTGTAGCGTGTGGGGAATGCTTCTGAACAGGGAAAAAAGTGTTATTTTACGAATTACACGTAAAACAAACCAACTAATGCACACTCTTAAGCTAGGTTCGTAAGACTTACAAGAGGTTACTAACTACAAATACTTGGGAGTCACAATTACTAACAATCTATTATGGAACATTCATATTGACAACGTATGCGCATCAGCCTTTCGTAAACGCTGTCTACTCTGGCATAGATTAAGAAACCCCCCGGCTAGTGCAAACGTTTCTTGCTACACATCCTTTATTCGGCAAATACTTGAGTACGCATGCATAGTCTGGGATCTCTATACTGAAGTTAGCATTGAAAAATTAGAAAGAATACAAAGAAAGGCATTTCGATTTATCTTTTTCTAAATTTTCGCAGGTTGATTCTCCCCCGGAACTTATGGTAACAAATGGTATACATCTACTAGCTTTACGAAGAAAAAAATTGCGCCTTGACTTTCTTTCAGCACTTATTAGTGATAAACTAGTCATTGAGCCATCAATATATACTAAACCCTTAACAACTATAGACACCAGGAATCACTAAGATCACATTTTAACCCCATGTTTTGTACGTGCCCTGAAGTGTTCAAGAATTCATTTGCTCCACGAACTATTAACGACTGTAACTCCATTCCATCCCCAATTGTACCTACTGCTGATTGACATATGTTACTTCTTTTTCTTCTGTCTATTCAAATGCTTCTGTACAGACCCTGCTTGGACCTGTGCAAGGTTCGCAGTATTCTATAAATAAATAAACAATAAAATTTAACAGAATTTTGTCCTAACTTCAGCTTCAGGACAATATTAATTAAGGTTAATCTTACATATGAAAACATCAGTTCAGCGTTGCAACGCATGGCGTAACTGAAAAAATATAGAACGTCTTGTTCTTATCTTATTGCTTAGAATAATACTGATTAGCCATGTAATCTAACGCTAATATTTCTCCGGTTTTGACAATAAACTCGCATTTTGATAAAGAAAGAAAAAAATATCTAACATGGCATGTGCTATACGGCTCTATATAGCGGCGAAATTATTCAGTGGCTAAGGCGGAAATCTGAAGTAGTTGGTTTGAGCATCAGGATATAACTACAGCGCTAGAAAACGTGCACACCACATGAAGACAAGAGAGGTGCTCAAAATATCAGATGGTTTGATAAACATCATCTCAAAAGAGCAGTTGATGTTCAACGCACGCCTAATCATCGTGTGGTGTGTCCGTTTTCTAACGCTGTAAATATGTTAGAATTATGCAGTGGCTTTTATACGTATCCACGCCTCCATTCCGGGGGTCGGCTATACTGGCTTAGTGCGCAGCGCTGACGTCTTTCAATGGAACACCAGCGTTCTTCCTCACCCTTACCATACGGATTGGCTTGCTTGCAGTAAGAGTGGTGCGGTGGCACAGCCTTCCTTAGAGACCCCTAAGCAAATAAAAACAATTGTTCAGCTGGACGAGTTCCATTTGATTTGAATACAACATTTTTATGCCGATTTAGCTTGCTCTCGAGAAGGAGGATAGCAAGAGAAGAGATTGAAATATTATTGATGAATGTTATTTTACCGTAGTGCTGATACAGCGCAGGTTCACGATGAGCTCTTTCGGCGCAGTGTTCAAAAGTGTTGTAACTTTTTGCTTAATGAAGATATTTTTTGCAAAATATATGTCGCATTTTTTACAGCGCAGCTGGTAACCGCTTGTTAGTCGGCTTTTTTCGTGTCCGCGTCTGCGGGCAAGATTGTGGGCCTATCACGGAAGTAGTGCAATATCTGGCCGACCCGCAGTGGAGGTGAGGCAGGCATCAAGCACTCGGATAATTGAAGCGAAAAGTGCGTATATTCTTTTGAATCACGCATACAACATGCAGAACAGCATTCGTTTTAATAAAGAACACGCACAAAACTAGCATCTAAACAACATAACTGATGATAAGGCGCTCAGGATGACAATGCGAAGAACGTAGCGCTCCCCGCATACGTTTCCAGGTAAAGATTATTGTTGCGCGCGCAAGCTGCCGTGGCGACGTATATATATAGGAACCAGACGCCTAGCAACTCATTTCATTGTTGGTGCAGCACCGCTATGGGTATGCAACGCATAATTAGGACTCCCGAGGGGCAGAAAGCACTGGGGCTAGTGTGGACACATCACTGGAGTCAGATCGATGTCTCCTTTAGGATGTCTATCAAAACATGGTAGTTCCTCATAAACCCACACATTTTACGGTTGCTTGCGGTTTAAAAAAGGTGGCTTAACAGTTCAAATAAAGGATTGACTACACACTACATTTACTAGCATCCCGCAGCAACGTCAAGACAGCGTCCCCTTTGAAGCACGGTGTCATTATAATGAAAGATACCGATGAGCTTCTGTCCCAGTCGTCAGCTACTTTCCTTTATCTTGTGGTACTATTCAAGCCTCTTTCTTCGCAATCGTTTTTGAATCTCGAAAACTCAATAGTCCTCCCTTTCTCGGAATCCATTGTAATATGTTCGCACAACGGGCGCAACTGTAAGGGGCAGCTTTGCGTGACGAAAGAACCAAGTCCCAACGCGGGAATAAAAAGACGACGACGACGACGACGAAGGGCAGGACCGAAACGACCAACAGTCGCAGGCGCAATGACTAGCGGCCCCTACCCGGGTCGGGAGCAGCCGATTCCCGAAGCGGGACGTCGGGAACGATAAAGAACAAGACCAAGAAATAAGGAAGGCGCAAACAGTTGGCAGGCGTGCCCTCGTGTTCTTTTCGTGCGCGGGAAGGGGGGGGGGGCAGGGAGCTGCGCCGCTGCCAATCGAGAATCGGGCTCGCACGAGTGCGAGAGGGGGTGCTTCGTCTTTCTTTCGGCTTCGCCTTGTAGCGGCATCTTCTTGGCGCCAGCGCCACCACTACTGGCGCCGCGAACCACAATGAAGCCCCTCCGCTGGAGCGCTCGGCCACAGCCTCCGCACTTCCCGCCGCCCAAACGGCGCCCTTCTTGCGAGAGTGAGGGAGAAAGCGCCGGCCCCGTTCGGTCGGCGGGACGCAACAGAGCCGACCCGTTTTTACGCTGCGACCCGTCACGGCGCCGAAACTTTGGCTAACAGACTCCGGTCGTCTGGTATGTTTTCTTTATTTTTAACTTGCAATTAGGTTTCGTGCAAAGTTTCGGCACACTTTGGCTAGCCTTGTAGGCAGTAGGGCTGGCGCAAGCGTTCGAAAAGACAATCTGGACAGCACTACGCGAGACGGAAAAACAAAAGAAACATGCGAGTTAAAATATTGAAGGCGAGAAGTGCAGAACAGAGAAGAAATGTAAGTTTATGGCCCGCTATATACAGCTAAAAGGATTACGCAGACTTCTCGAAGAACAGACGATGATTACAACATATAGGCTGTTGTCTGTCGCAGTAATAAAGTTGACACAAAAATAGGAGAAACGCTGTTGGTGATCACATGCAAGTAGATCTAATGATGCACTGGAGGATACGCACGTATAGTGAGGTTTACTGCGAGGTCCAATATGCAAGGCCGTGACCTACGCTTCGGATACCCATATCTACGAGTGACCACATGCCGAGGGCGGGCATTGAGAGCATTCACAGAACCTTCGCACATCTTTCTGTGAGTGTTGTCCATCCTCTTTGGACGAAGTTGTGTGTGTGTAAAAGCAAGTGCTTAACGTTTACGGTAGGGTCTGATCCTCAGGCCCGCCTTAATTCGAAACTCGAGCCAAAGCTCGCCTGTTGCTTTCCCTATTTGACCGTGGGCGGTGCGTAGTGGGCACAGTCAGTGCGGGACTGCACTACTCAAGAGAGAACGATTTGCAGCATACCCTAATATTCGGTTTGCTGTCCTACGCTAGGGAGTGGGTGAGTGATATTATATAGTTTACGAGCATTCTGCCTCAGCCTGGACGTATGGCTTACTTGCAGTAATGGTAGTGTGGTGGCTGAGCTTTCTTTACATATTCAAGAGCAAAGAAACAAATGTTCTTCTCGAAGGGTTATCCTTGAAAATACACTAATGTAAAGTTAAGGAAGACGTAGTACAGCACCGCTAGGGTAATCAGAACACGCGCTATACATCAACAATACGATAATTTTGTAAACCTTCGCACCGGCCAGCTCTTCCAGGAAGAATGGAAAAGCCATTTGTAACAATTTCTGTCCTGCAGTGGCGCTGGTGTGTAGATGCTGTAGACATCTTTCGTAAAGTCGGGTATTGACGCAAGTTCCTTAGTGTCGTTGTAGGGAAACTTCATTACAGCGCTCCTTAGCTTAACTTCCGCTTAGATTAAGACCTTATCACCTATTATAGTTGACACAGATACCATTTATGTAAGAGCACACGTATTGAGGTTCCTCCCATTTCAGCCACACTACATGTAAAAAAGACAGTGGCATAGCGATACAACCAGTGCGAAAGTAGACACGGAACACAAGAAGACGCGACAAGTATAAGCGCTGACTTCTAACTGGCGTTTCTTAGAAAGAAGCATGAAGATATAACATCCCGTACGTGATCACAACCTGTCACCGTTGAAATCCCCGTTGCCGTATTGTTTCTGTTTCAGAGACGCTGCGTAAGAAGTCGCAAAATTTTGACTTCCGTCCTCCCACACAAGCAACTGTTCGCAGGAAGACAGCGGTAATCCTTTACATTTATGCTATCTCGCACGAACTCAAGAAAATAGGACAAACGGTGGTAGTTTCTATGTTTCCGGCGCCCCTTAAATTATCGCATTCCTGCGATAGAACTAACCGTGTGAGCAGACAATCGAACTTATGCAATGCTAAGCACATAAAGAAATCGGTCGACTGCTCAAGAGGTGTTGTCTATAGCATACCTCTTTCGTGCGAGCAGCGTTACGTGGGGCGGACGGGCAGATGCCTAAATGTGAGATTGCAGGAGCATAGACAGAAAGTGCAAAAAGGGAGAGAGATCTTTCTTGGAATACATTGCTATCAATGCAGATGTCCAGGTTTTGACAAGACATGAATACTAGCTAGTGAGGCACATGACAATACGAGATTTACCATTGATGCAGCGGATATTGCTGGAGGCAGCTGTATCAGTAAACGTTCTATAGCGTTTACGTATTAAGAATTTGCTTATTTAGGGTCATCAGCTCGTGGGGAACCGCCTTACGCCTTATTGTGTTCTTGTTGATTTGTGGTGTTCTTGACAGCTTGCACTAATATGTGTGGTTGTGACCACGTGCGCGAGGCTATATATTCATGCTTCTTTTTAATAAACGCCAGTTCGAAGTCAACGCTTTTCTTTGTCGCTTCTTTTTGTGTTCCGTGTCTACTTTTGTGCTGGTCATATCATTATGGGCTACCAACCAGCACGTTCGCACACCTTGTTTCAGTAGCATAGCAAGTTTAGCCACCAATAGAATGTGATTCCCTCCTCGTTAGAGTTTCACTGTGTAAAACGCTCCTGTGCGAGCGAAGTAGGCGTGCTTATTTCTCATTAGTAGAAGCTTGTTTTGCTAACGGATGCAGTGACCTTATTATACCGAACCACTATTTATGTGCCATTTTCTGTTGTTGCAATGTAGGCGGCATAAATGGGTTGCCGTACATGTAGTACAACTTCGTCACTTAAGCATGTGTCTTATTCTCAAGATATCACTAGCAAACAGTATTACGGCACTGCAAATACCAGATGCGGCATTCTCCTATCAGCTACAGCAGACCAAAGCTAGTTGATGTTATTTCGCACAAAGCTGAAACATCAACATAAGGGTTGAAATACTGTCTAGCGCTCCAAAAATCCGCTAGGAAAATATTGCCTTTATTAAGTTTCAATCACTTTTCGTGCAAACTAATCTTCAGAGCAGGTGTCGTGGAAAAATACGATGCTGTTTTCTGATAAGTCTCATAATTAACGTTTACTTACTCGAATGTCTTTGTTCTTCCACTGCTAAACAGCGAAGCCTTGATAAACTGTGATTTCGCCATGATTCATAACTTTTATCTCATTCGTTTACAGCTATGATTTCTTTATTGACGCTAGCTTCAATAGAATGTACTTTACGCGCACACGTCAGTCGCATTGCTTCATGGCATGACACATAGCAGAAGCGCTTTCAATGCAAAGTACGAAAAAAAAGAGCTCTCCACATATTTTCGCTGATCTGTATGCTGCATGTTTTACCACCCATACCACAGTATTTAGGCCACAGGAAGACGTGATGAACTAAACTAAATATACACTCGTCTCAAGAGACTTTACCTTGCCGTAACTGTTTTGACTCCACGAAACATGTTTACGCACGTGCTTTACAATGCATGCGCTGTAGCTGAATTTCCTGCAGTGCATACGCAAAAAAAGTTTTAATTGAGGAAAGAAGTCCACACATTTTCTATGTATAGGGACCAGCTGAGTAAAATTTCCTATAAGCTTCGCACAAATGCCACCCGCAATGCTCAGATTTATGTGACAGAATCAGTTCTTCTAACTTGAGAATCAATGGTTTCGGAGTCTTGATAACATATTTCTTAAAAGGGAGCATGGGCTAGGGAAACAAATTAAAAAGTTATTAATTTTCTTGCTGCTCCTGAAGTATAACGAAAAGCTCATGAAAAAAAAATAATTTGCTATGTGTGCTCTTCAATGTTCCTTCAAGCTCATAAAGATCGGCTGCAATAATCTAAGCATACAAGAATGAAGAGTACATTATGCGTTCCGTTTTTACGCGAGCTTTCGCCCTCCGTAATAATTTGTACACCTAGGCATACCTAGGGGTATCGTGCCCTCAGAGCTCGCTACACCAGCGTTCTTGTGTTCCGCTGCCATCTAGATGCAGCTATCGTGGCTGGGAATCAAATACCCGAGTTCATGTTCAGCGTGTTCGACATATCGTAGACATCCTTCGTAAAATTTTTAGTTTCCCCAAACAATCCCATAGATTTCTAGCAGCAGCTGCGTTCTTCGAACAGTATTACAGCTACCCTTTTCACTCTCGCATAAGCCAACTCTCCGTCACAAAACTGGCCCCTACCGTGGCAAACGTCGCTGTAAGACAGCTGCATTCGCAACACTAACCCTTAGCGACAGCGCCTGCAAGCAGGGCAGCTACCACGCCATGTCTACAAATGCAGGGTCACGGCGTCGCGTAGTAGGGGCGGGGGAAGGAGAGGCGCAAGATCTTCGGCAAGCCGTTTCCCAGTCCCAGTTTAATGGCGGCGGCGTCCGGCCGCGTACACCTTGGCGATATTAAAACGGCCCTCGGAGCCCACGCGCACCAAATGTTACGGCCAACACGTAGAGCCCCAGAAAGCTGTGCAGGAGAGGAGAGGAGAGGGGAGGGGGTGGGTGAGGGTGGCAGGGAAGGGGCTCACTTAATCATGGCCGCTGTCAGCAAACGCCAACGTCGGCGCTGGACATGGGTGCAATTAGGTGGCTCCATTTCTTAGCCGACTAATAAGACCTCCCGCCGGCGGCGGCGCCTCAATTTGCGGTTGCAAACGAGGGCCGAGCTCGAGCTGATGGGACGCGCGACGCACCGCGTTCGTAACCTGCACCGTCGGTCGCAGTTCATCTCGGAGCAGCGCGTGCCGCTCGCGCCGGTTTGATAGCGCGGAGTCCCCTTTGTGGCTCGGTGTCTTGTGCGAGAAACGATGACGTCGGGAAGATGCTGACGCATTAATTAGTTCCACCAACCGAGTTCTGCCCCGCCTGCTTACAGGTTTCTTGGTTCAATAATACCGCGGCCAGCCATCGCTTATCTATAACTCCTCCGTCGCCTATCCAGCGCTCCGCGGCCAGATCATTTTGTGGCCACTAATCACGCTATCTACCACGAACGAGTTGCGGCCTCGAAGATGCACTGACCGCAGAGAATTGGTTAGGAGCAGTCGCCTCATTTGTGGCAACTACATGAACAGGCAGCTGTTCCGATGTTTTGATCGGCACGAACCATTTCGGCGAATCTGAAACATGCTCTACATGCTAAATCCGCCCTAGCTGCGTTTAGAATAGGCAATGCACGTCAGAGATTGCAGAAGTGTACTAAATCGAGATATTTGGCTTACGCTGATATTTCTTCCCACTGGAAATTGATTACGAAGGCTTGCATACTTAAATTAGGCATTTGATGATAAAAGATACTACTGCGGTATGATCTGAAGCTTCGGAGATACTTGTTCCTTTGATCACGAAAACAGCAAACATGAAAAAATATGGATATCATATAGTTTATATCTCCACGCCCAACATACTCCTCAAATGCTTTGCAAAAGGCGACTGCACAGTTTAAAAAGAAGAATGTTTAGTTTTGCAAGACATTTACACACATACGTGTGTATGTTCAGAAGGAGTTACGATCAGATAATGAAACAGACAATGAAACTAAAACATAAAGCATAGGAGAACCTTACACTGTGATATTTAATTGAAGTATAGAAACAATAATTTAGAATCCGCGCCTTCCGCACTGCGCGTGCAGTGTTTCAGCGTCAAGATAGCGCGGCGCCATCGTCCCACCTACTTTCGTGGGTATTTGTGCACGTGTACTGCATCTAGCCCTGGGAGTGTTAGCCAGCGCAACTCACGGCCCTAACAGCGATGTTAGAACAACCTTTTAAACGCAGGCATACCGTAGTACGTGAACTTAGAAACTATAGCAACTGGTGAATAAACCTTCGTATTGTGATTATTTCGTTATCCATTTCCATTTTCTTCCCAGCCCTCTTGTGTCTCCCCCAGTGTAGAGTAGCAAGCCAAATGTGACCTGGGCAACTTCCTCTCTGTCTTTTATTTTATTTTATGTCTCCCTCTCTCGTATGCTAACTCAGGGTATTAAGGCTGCCAAATTCAAGGCCCTCGCTATTCAATGAGCGAGAAGAATATAATTGGAGGGGGGATGGGGGAGTGGGTTGCAAGTATAGAAGCAAACAGACAATGAAACCAGATAAGGCATGGGCGATATTACCTGGCGCAACGATATAGAGCTCCGACTCAATGGAGATTCCTCAGAATGAGGTCTTTGGCACCAACCTAGTACAGTGTAGAAGCAAAGAAACACCAATAAACTAGTTAACAGGAATCCATCTTCCTATTGCAACATTGTTTCTATCTGTAGAAAACCGAAATCATTCGTAAATTGCTCTTGTTGCCGTGCAAACAGCAGTAAACATTGTGACCCTCGTTGGTCAAGGCAAAAAAAAAAAAAAAGAAATGAGAGACTTTCCGCACCGGCGTCCTTGCAGTCTCTAACTGTGTCCTCTCTCGTGCACACTAACACAAGATGGGAACAATGGTACATTTTGCCTATAGTTTTATATATTTGTCATCAATAAAACGTTTTTTAGAACCCATCTTTTTCCTGACCAAATGAAGGGTAGAAGTGCAAGCAGTGAGCAGTTAGGTAACGGCGCTTATGTGACAATACATTTCGTGGTGAAAGTGATAAGTAATAAATTTATCGAACACCCTCGTTACGAGACCCGTACGTCCGACTTCTAATATTCTCTGAACAATTATAGGTGTTGTTTATATGATATCGTGATGATACATATATATATATATATATATATATATATATATATATATATATATATATATATATATATATATATATATATATATATATATATAAAGTCGCAATTACCAGTAACAATTGCGGCTCCAATAACAAGTCAGGTTCAAAAAATTGCAGAAAATAAAACTTTTCAACGAATTATCGCTTCTCCGCCACCTGTCTTAACTGACGCATGCAAGCTGAGGAAATGATTTTGCTCTTGCGATTTAAACAAAATTTAATTAAATTATGGGGTTTTACGTGCCAAAACCACTTTCTGATTATGAGGCACGCCGTACTCTTGCGATTTCCCCGTGAGCAACCCGCCTCAGTAGCCCAGTGGATAGAGGTCACGGGTTCGATCCTGGGTGCGGCAGCTGCCTTTGGGTGCACGCTAAGCCCGCCATGCACCCGCTGTGCCTTCTGGTGCTCGCTAAAGAACCCCAGGTAGTCAGAATAATTAATCCGGGGCCCCCGCTACAGCGTCCATCATAATCAGATTATGCTTTTGGCACTTGAAACCCTCCGCATTGAGTTTTTATCCCGTGGGCATACGCAAAAGACAGTGCAGCCAATCCTGTGCACACTTTGCGAATGGTGACACAAAGCAGGTGCGTTGAGAGGTCGTCCGGTACTGGCGCACGAGAGAAATTACTCGAAGCCTTGCCACGGAAGCACCATGTTCCTGGACCGTGTCAAACCTATATATTCCACTGTCTCATATAGGAGAAACATACTATTGGCTCCACCGTTTATTACGTGAAATTAGCGGTTTTTCTGGCACTGGTCAACTGAGCACAGCGTGAAATGGGGAGTGCGGGGGGGGGGGGGGAAGGGGGTGTTGGCGAGCGAGCCTATACGAGGTGTGGCAGACAAGTAATGAGACTGGCAACGCTGGTAGCAGTCCGCATCCAAGGCTGTGGTCCTCTGCTTTCAGATAATTTGTGTATCAGACACTCCTAGACGCTCAGTGAAAGTGTCGACCTTGTGTGGTAAACACACGATTCTAGAGAGCGTGATAAGTGAAGTTGTGTTTTTGTACAGCGCTATGAAAATAGAACAGCGAAATTTAGAGCAACAGTGCGCCACCAAATTTTGTGTCAAACTTGGTGAACGCGCGAGTTTGAACCATGAAATGTTGCAACGAGCCTTTGGAGAACATTCCTGATTTAGAGCACAAGTTTTTCGGTGACACAAAGCATTTTTGAAGGGCCGCGAAACACTCGAAGATGAACCTCACTTAGGGAAGCCTTCAACATCAAGAACTGAGGAAAATGAGGAAAAAGTGAGGGCTTTTGTGAGGTCCGACGGTCGACTAACGTTGAGACTGGGGAGTAGTGCGTTAAATATGAATCGCTTTCTCCTTCATCAAATTTTGACTCAATATTTGACATGGGAAAGGTATGATCCAAGTTGGTACCAAATAACCTATCCATTAGACAGAAAGACAATAGGAAGAACGCGTGTCTTGATCATCTTGACCGGATATAAATTACCCAGGCTTCTTCAGTCACCTGATAACTGGTGATGAATCATGGATTTACGAGTACGATCCAGAAACAAAGCGTCAAAGTCAAGAGTGGCACGCTCACACTTCTCCCCGACCGAAGAAAGCTCGAATTAACGATTCAAAAATCAAGTCAATGCTGATTCGCTTTTATGACAGTAGGGGGATCGTTCACACAGAATTTGTGTTCAAAGAACAAACTGTCAACCAAGTTTCTTTTTAATAAAGAAGTCCTTGAAAGGCTCAGAAAGCGGGTGCTTCGCGTCAGACTGGACATTTCGGCCACTTGAATAGTTCTTGACAAAAAAAATTTCAGTGGTTCCTCAGCCGCTTTATTAGCCTGATCGTAGTGCATGTGACTTTTTTTTTGTTCCCCAAAATTGAACCCCCACCTGAAGGGGCAGCATTTAGTTGTGTCGAAAACACCCAAGGGAGCGTAACCAAGGAGCTGAAGGCAATTCCAGTTGAAGCCTTCTAGCATTGTTACGGTGAGTGAAAATGAGGTGGAAATGAGGTGAAAATGAATGAATAAGATGTTCTGTGGGACTCGGGATTGCGATCAGGATCGAGCGGGCGAAGCGTGGACGCAAAAAGTTGTGGGTGAAAGGACACATGCGAGTGCCTGTGGGCATGAGCGTACAAAATATAATATGCCGTGGTAGCTCAGTGGTTATGGCATTGCACTGATAAGCACGGGACCACGTGCTCAATCCTGGTCGCATTTCAATGAGGCGGAACGCAATAATGCTCGCGTACCGTGCATTGATTTCACATTAAAGGACCACAGATGGACCAAAATAATCCGCCGTCTCCCACTGCGCTCTTCAAGCTTTTGGATCGCAAAAATCCGGAATTTGTTAATTAAATTTAATTATAGGATACATGCCACTTGCACCACAACGTACACCGCTAAAATGTTTCGGAATGAATTATTAAACGTTGTTACATATCAAGGGGGCCTTCCCCGTGCCTGTTCATGGTGCCCTATCCTAATCTTCTTGCGTTGCTGAGAACGAGGACGCAGGTTCGAATCCAGGCTACGACGGCCAAGTGCTGATGGGGCGCAATGTAAAGACGATCGCTTGCCATGATTTGGGTGCTCGGTAAAGAAACGCAGGCGGTAAAGATTTATCCAAAGTCCTCTACTATGCCGTCCCTTAGAAACCACTGTGCCGGTTTAGGAATTTTAAACTCGACAATTCGTCACACTCGTCTCCAATATTAGGCGTGCGGGGTAACGCAGTTGTTCTCGAAGCAATTGTCACCCTACTGCAAATACTTCATTGTTTAAACATGAGAGAGGCGTAATGAACACGTACTCCAGCACACGGAACATTGTGTGCCACGCGCGTTCCTTCCCGCATTGGCTGTTTAGGAGCGTTCTAAACAACAACAACAACAACAACAACAACAACAACAACAACAACAACAACAACAACAACAACAACAACAACAACAACAACAACAACAACAACAACAACAACAACAACAACAACAACAACAACAACAAAAATATGCAGATATCATACTCAGTGATATCATACTCAGTGCCGTTTGGGGTCCCGCAAAGTGTTACCAGATAGACAAACGTGTTCGTGTAAGGAGAATTATGCGGGCGCGTTTGTTGGCGCAAGCAGCGAACAGCAATAGCAAGGCTGACGACGATCGCATGACGGTGCTGGAATGATTTCTACTCCAGTTGTTCGACGAGAGTTCACGACATGCCGATTATTGAGTTGCACATAGTCCTGGACGGGCGTAAGCGAGGGAAACATGAATGGTGATGTCATCTACGACGAAGTGTTATGAAAATCGTGAGTACCTATATCTGTGTCATGCTGTGTAGGTTAAAACTGCAAATATAATTAACTGGTCCTCCAATGAAGACACCAAGTTCTACGAGGGCCGACCATGAAAGCGGTACAACACCACACAGCTTCTACGTAGCTTTACCAAGGGAAGAACCGGGTAATGTGGGCCGATCCCGAAGGTGGTGCAGTCTGACACAACGTTTCGAAGCACTAGCTATCGCGAGAAAAGAATGCCAAAAAGTGTCTGAAAGAACTAATCGGCCTTGGCACAGCATAACAAAAGATACGTGCCATGGTGGCGTAATGGTTAGAGTCTCGGGCTCTTTTTTTTTTTTCTGGAAGTCAGAGATTCAATGTCTCCGCCGGTCACGCATTTCTTTTTTATTGAACAGGTCCGAAAAGAGGCGAGACAGGAACCGATGTACCCATTTCTAGCAATATGCTTAGAATTAGGCAAATATTTTCGCAATAATAATAATAATAATAATAATAATAATAATAATAATAATAATAATAATAATAATAATAATAATAATAATGCTATTATTAATAATATTAATATCAATAAAATTGTATATCCCGCCAACTGTGACACTCGGTGTAAGTCGGTAATGATGTGATAAAAAAGCTTTACTTTGCTTTAATGATTATAATAATGTAATATAACGACGGAAGCAATAACAGAGCAGCAGTGCCTTCAATTTATGAAAGTCACAGCACCGCTGCAACAACTTTCCAGTACTTCCGATTAGTTTCTTCATAGCCTCTGCTTGTTTGGTGGTTAGTATTTACAGAAGCACTGGTTCTCAACCTCCTAAGCAGCGACGTAAGAGCTTCAATGTCGTTAAAGCTAAAACGTGACTGTGCCATAGTTGCTCAACGATAAGCGCCTCTTAGGTGCTGAAGGTGCACCTAGAGATGCACGAACGAATAGCGCAAGTCCGAGACGGGGCTCGTGGACGTTGTCCCTCCATGGTGCCCAAGCGAGCAGTTTGATTAAAAAGGCAGGAGTGGACGCCATGTGCCAGACCCTTTCTTGCTCACCAGGACGTTTCAACAAAATGAGCAGCGTCATCACTAATTCAGCTCTTCGGCAGCGGCAGCACCGGCACGGCAATTCTCGTTAACCCCCCGCCGTCGTCTCTTTCTGCGCTTTCTTTTTTTCTTTTGTGTTCCCGTGTCGCTCACTAAAACAAACAGTATTATACATCGCACGAAGCCAAGAAGAAAATGTGCGTGAAGCCGGCGATGGCCGTCCTGCGCAGGCCTGGGTTTTTGGCCCTTTTGTCTGATGTATTTGTTGGCTTCGCTTATGGTTTCTTTTTTTTTCTTCCTTCTCCGCTTCTCACTGTCTACCAAGTAAAGCAATGCCATCAACTATTCAATATTGCACACAAAACCGCACTTCCATGCGCCTAACTATCAAAGAGCCCACCCAATGGACTTGTGCAACTTACACTCACTGCGAAGACAAACTAATCACGCAAAATACCTAATAACAAATATGCAAAAAAGATGGCGGTAGAAAGGAACATGGGGACCTGAAATTATCTACAGTGGTCAATCAAGAAACGTGTCTGGGTCTCTGAGATCAACATTATGACAAGGGTATCTTTCTTCGACAAAGCAGCAAATGCTTTCCCTTGACAGCGTTTCATAGTACACTTTCCCCACCCAAAATGGCTGAGGGGAACAAGAGGTGCGCACAGAGTAGAGACAGTTGAGTCGAAGTTTTCAAAACTTAAGGGGTAGGGTAGTAGTGCGTTTGAGGGGGCGAGATAAAATTAAGCTATAAGTTCTTTTTTGAGGCAGTCTTCCAAATAGACTATTTGAGACGTCGGATCCATAGACATATCTTGTTCGACTACTGTCGATTGCTGATGAAAAATAGTCTTCTCTCGGTTGATGTTCTTAAATATTGTTAAATGCAGCGGTCCCGTAATATAATGCTGGTAGATTGCGTTTGCTACGTACTTTCTGTAAGCTGCCTGTCATGACGTGTCAATCGCTGCCAAGTCATGAACAGCAACTCACCACGACAATGTACATGGTGGCCCGGGTTCACAGCATATGACTCTGTGCTTAGTGGAGCTGGAACCTTTCCATACAGTTGTCCAATGCGTTGACATAGTTTCAGTCGGCGTTTACCACTGGAGCCCCAGCAGAGTGACCGCGGTGAATTAGAGTGCTCCCTTGAGCAGTAGACCACACTGCGCATATTTAAAATTCCACTATATTCTCTAATATACCATAAAGAAATGAAGTTCCGTGCATCACAAGGCAGATAAACTAACAACTTCTTTATCTATACAACAAACTGTTTCTTGCGCCAAAGTACTAAGTAGATGTAGATCCGCGCTCATTATGTAGATAAGCGCTCGTCTGTATTCCTTCGTGTTCCTCATCCTTCGTCTCGTTTTCTTCGCGCTGGTAAAAGCTTGCTTCAAGATACTTTAATCTTTCTCTCACGGCAACTCGGACCTCGTTGGTTCAAGAACGTGTCGGTGCCCAGAATGACGGCTCTTGCTCCGCCACAATAAATGGGCATTCAACAAGCTCTGGAATCTTTGGCACTCGACTCCTACAACGAACGCGAGAAATAGACAGAAATTAGATGGAAAAGACAGGGACGGCAACCGGAAGAGAGGCATGTGGTTTGCTAGCCTACACTGGAAGGGGTAAGGGGAAGAAAGATGAGACTACTAACAGATAAAGAAAGCAAACGCGTGATGAGAAGAAAGCGAGGGGGTGGTGAACACGGGAATATCAGAGTCTCTCTTACCCTCGAACATCTCTACCTCTAACTCTTTCAATCGAACGTTGTAAATGCGATGAATACGTTTTCATGGACTGCAATGCAAAACAACACGTATAGTGCCCAAAATTCGTGTATGTACCAAGTGTTCTGCATGATTCAATGTATAACAACGCTACCTTTCACTAGGACAAAACCGAAGAACAGAGAAGGACAAGTGCTGTTTTGTTCTCTTCAAAACGTTGGGCTCACTCTTTGACGTTACTTAGTATTTTACGGGGAGAATCTTCTGAAGTACGAACACTGATCGTATTCGTTTCATTACTCGATTCTATCATTTGAATTGATTCCTTTCTTATTGTCCACCACTCTCGACTGGACGATCCTTGTCACGAAATAGGCGGAGCTCGAAAACAAAAACATTTGGAATAGAAGCATTACTTTTTCCTTGAGTTGGTTGGCACGATCCATGTTGCGGGATTGAACGAGAAAAACGAAAGAGGGAGGTGACACGGCCAACACTTAGTTGTGTTCGGCACTATTTTATGGCAGAGCTTGAAATTGCATCTGGCACAACAGAACCACTCTTTAGCTCCAACCCCTTTGCAAAGGGCCCCTCTCACCAGGCTACATGGCAAATTTTAGACATACGCTGGAAGTTGTTACGTGCCCTGTAGGAGTGTTCTACCGTAAGAATTTTTTCAAATTAGTTCATTAATAGCAGACATAGAAGTACTTGAAGTGCATGAACCCATTATTTCAGGAGGCGAGCGTCACAGCCAACATAACACTCTTCCCACTTGCGCCGTCTAGCCTCCGCAAGCGAAATTCCTTCCCTGCGTTCTCCCATGCCGGAGCGGGAAGATCGCGTGACGAATACATCATGAGCCCCACCTTCTTTTTTTTTGCAGCTTAAGCTGTTATTAGCTCCTTCTAATAGCCGTTTCAGTTGGCGATGCTGTCTGCCGCTGCTGGTGTCCATCGCAGCTATCGGCAGGAATGAGAAAAAAAAATCACCGTTCCCACCGGGACCGAACCGATGCCCGTTGCGTGGAAGTTAGCTACTCTATCACTGAGGCACGCCAGTTCTTGCTAGCTCGAAGGGGAAAAATGCCCTTTGCACGCGTCCTAGCGTGCGAGGAGAAACGCGATGTGAGATGTGTGCCGCGTAGCGTCGACACGTGTACAGTTTGCATTGCAGTTGCATAATACTACACCAGGTGGAACGCCTTGCAGCAATTGCATAGACAGCGGCACACGGTAAATAGAATGGTCTCGAGCAAGAAAAAGAAGATTAAGGAGATGTATTAAAATCTTAGTATGAAAAACATGTATGGCAGGCCTGGTTTAAAGGCTAACTCCCATGAGCGCGATTTTGTGCGCGGCAACGACGAGCGACGGTTTCGAGCGACGGATCGGGCCGTCGCGTGAACAGATCGCCCGGTCTTGTCGCGCGATCGCTCGGTTCTGCAAATCTAGAATTTGTCGCTCGTCACCCGGAAGTGCTATGAGCGACTAGCCAATAGCGCGAAGCCGAAACTGGATGTACATCACTGAAGTACTACCAATTGTGGCACGGAACGAGCAAACGATTGAATTTTTATAGTGCAAGGATAAGAACCTACTGCAAGACTTTCAGAAATATTTTGTGCTGCTTTTTACAGGAAAACACATCAACTTAAGGTAATAAAGCATGCGTCACGCTAGTTTCAGTGCCTTTATTGCTGCCCTCATACCGGCAACACTGGGGCGACGTCACTCGAAGTCGTCGCTCGCATGGGGTACGACTTGTAGGCGACGAGCGAACGCGACAGCCATCTCCATCGCGTCGCTTGTCGCTGTCGCGCGCAAGGTCGCTTGCATGGGGTTTATACTTAAACCAGCCAGTCTGGGTAACTGTTTGTCACCACCCTGTTTCAAAGCAGATGCCAATAATCCATCCTCGTAATTATCATCATTAGCATCATATCGTGTCAACTGTTTGTATACGAAAAGTCGCAGTTTCGCCCGAAAGGCGAAGCATGGATTGCGATAGCATAATAGTAGACCGCTATAAGAGGTCAGGATAGTAGTTTTATGGACAGTAATGACTTGTAAACATTCGCTTACTAACTAAACTACCAAGCATTACGTCAGCACGCACAGGAAAAACACATCGCACTCAATAACCTCGGAAACTCGCTGTCAAACCAATGACGTCAGGATACGTGGCAGCACTACCGAGCGATGTGACTTTCGTGCTGTCTATGGCTTCAACGCAAACTGAACGGCGAGAACACGGCACATGCAAAGCTACGAGCCATCGGCCCACCTAGACTGTGCCCCCAAAGCAGATCGATTTCAAATAATGATCAATAAAAGATTGCTTTCGAATAAATGATCATCAGCTTCATCAACAGAATCGTATTCTACCACAGTTCAAGAGATGATAGATGTGCACCGCGTACTCTGAATACCTGTGTTTACTCTTCCGTGCAAGTTATAGCACTTTCTCATAAGACACGAATCTTCTAGGGCATGCTGCCGAAAATGGAGCTCCTATGGAGGCACCCCTGTGGCTTGCGTTGCAGCTGTGCGGCATATGCCAAGCAGGCCTGTGACTTTTTTCTTCTTCCTCGCATTTTTGCTGAGCGTTGTACTGCTGGTGACGGTCTCACGTGCGAACGGTTGCGCTTCTCTGGTTTCACGGAGTGAACTATTTTGCGCGCTCTGCACGAGAACACCTCATTAGCGGTAGAAGTCAGTGTCCCAGTCATGAGCCCTAGGGCAGACGTGAGAGGATGAAAGA
Organism: Dermacentor albipictus; assembly: GCF_038994185.2. Lineage (NCBI taxonomy): Eukaryota > Metazoa > Arthropoda > Arachnida > Ixodida > Ixodidae > Dermacentor > Dermacentor albipictus. The sequence goes on along the minus strand of NC_091824.1, from coordinate 157,990,748 downwards.
GCATGATCGCGGCGCTGGAATGCGGTAGAAAATGATATAATTTTGTTCTGTACGCGCGCGACTGCACGACGTGGCAACAAGCTGACGAAACGGAAGTACATCTCTCTTGCTGTGGTACGACGTAAAACAAAAACGCGCAGACGTCTAGTTTGCACTTTCTTATTATTTATCTGAACATTAATTCGTCTATTGAACCAACAGATTAAAACAAATTATTGACTTTACCTTGACGACTTCTTGAAGTAGCGTGCCACTGTGAGTGAAGTCACAGCACTACCGTGCACGTAGGCGCACTTTTGCGATTGATGTCGGCTCTACGACTGGGAGCGCTGCACCCAAGGGGAGAAGGGCAAACGGCGTTCGGTTTGAAATTTACACTCTTTCCTCCACTCGCATAGATATAATACTTAAGAGACACGATCGTTAGCGCGCGTTGTATGCACTGCGCCTGCTTCAGCTCAAAATGGTCAGACCTGGTGAGCAAGCAATATCACGCAGCGAAAAGTGGGAAAAGACTACAAATGTCTTGCTCATAACACACTGCTTGCTGCCTTTGCTTCAGAAAAACAAGTGACAACCCTTCCGACACGCTTCTTCGCGTACTATATTTTATTGTACTTATTTTTCAATCAGGCAGTTTGCCGCTCTGGGATAAAATAAAGGCTACCGCGCAGCCATAGTCGCCGCTGTGCCATGCTCATTGAAAGGTTTTTGAAAGTTTCAATAAACTTCCGCAAAAAAAACGTCGATGAAAATTACCTCGCAAATCTGCCACGCACCAATGACTACGCTCGCTTCACGCAATTAGTGTCGTGCTTGCAATAATTAATTTTCTGTCACTGGCAGGCAACTCAATTTTCTCCTTCCCAACGCCAAGCAGGAAGGCACGTAAGAACATTTATCGAATATAAAGCGACTGATATCACCAGCAGCAACGCGACGACCTACATCGCGAGCTTATTTATTTTCAATAGCACCGCTCACACGGCGACGTCCCGCTTCGTTGGTAACACATGCGTTTGGAAAATACGGGTGTTGGTGGCAAGATGGAGCGGTGTGAGAATTGACAAATGCGACCATAATGTAGCTGACTAATTGGACAATTCATGGAGTGTTCGCTTAAAGAGTATCTGAGAGAAAAGAACCGTGCACCGTTAAGGTCGTGTTTTTTGTTCTTTTGTGTTTATAACGAATTCTTGCAGCGTAGTGGTGCTGGGACCACTGAAAATTTGCTCATCAATTTTTCTAGAATGTAATGTTGTGAGAAGAGCCTAATACTTTTGCTGAAAGCAAGGAAGCGAAATAACACAAGCTTCTAACAGTTGTTCCAAAATCATCGCTAAGTCCTTTGCCGCTATGAGCCGGTATGTTCCCGTTGCCAACGGGAATTGGAAAATTGTTTAATGCCACCATCACTAAGCTGAGAGAAAAAACGTGCCATAACAACCATGCTGCAAAATATACAATCGATTCATCAAGTGCTGGTTTTCATCTTAAGCTGTGTTAGTCATTTGCCATTTTTTTCCATTATTTTATCTCAATAATGTCAATAATACACACTTCATCTTTTTCTAAACGTACTTATATGTTCTCTCAAACACTGTTCGTGTTTTGCCTGCATCGCTACATTGAGCTTTTGATTTAGTATATGCAAAGTTTTGATCGCAGCATCATAACTTGTTTGTCAGCTTCAATTTTTTTTGAGCTGTCAGTGCTTTAGCTTCAGCATTAGTCAAATTTTTTTTTACGGTTGTCCGAGATACAATAATGCATTTACAGTAACTGTTAGTATGTCTAGCAAGTACCTGATGTAACTTCAGTCTTTGCTTGCTGCATATCATTTCCATTTCTTCGTTTTTACTGAGACGAATCCACTAGGGCAAATCAGAAATTTTTCGCCCCTATTTTTATTGGCCAAAATAAAGTCAGCACAGGTAATTACAAACATAAGTACTACTGTACGTACCTTACACTACTCTTTCACATCCTAACCACACCAGTTAAGACATATTTCCCATTGCAGCACTAAATTTGAGATGCCCCTGTCGTCAGTCAGCGATGCACGCAGCTTTCCCGAACTCTCATTGTCATGCAAGTCTACACGGCATTTTGCGGACTCACAATACCACCACCTCACACTTCTCAAAGCGAGACACCTTTCCCATACGTGGGCTGCATTTCCTTGCAGATTTCGATGGGCGTTCGTCCCTTGCTCCACAGAAAACGAGTCACACTTCGTCGCTCGTACGCCGTGTACATGTGAAGCACAACCACCATCTCCGGATGGATGGACGGAAGGTAGGAGCGTCCCCTTTAAAACAGGGTGATGGCAGTTGCCACCATGCTCAACTTTTTATTTTTGTTTAACTGTGTTGTAAGTTATTAAAATTCGCCATTTTCTTTAAATACGTCTTCCTACACTTTTATCTTTAGGTCAGCTCTCTGCTTTTGTGCCACCAATCTTCCAATCGCTTTTCCAACAACTGGCAGCAGCGCCGTGCCCCGGAGCTACCGGCAGATAAGGCCGGGCCGGTCCAAGAGAGGTCCACCTCTGGTATTGGATATGTTGACTTCGCATTTACAGCCGTAACTTGGCTAAGGAAATGGAGGCAAAAACTTCATATGCAAGTTTTCTTATAGCATTACTTCGAGTTGCGTCAGCTTGCTGGCATTGTTTGATGTAATGTCCTTGCATTATATTTGTGTATTTTATGTGCATCGGTACTATTTGTGGAGCAGCCAAACCACCCGCCATGGTATCGCAATAGCTATGACGTTAGGCTGCAGGGCACTAAGTCACAGGTTCGATTCCGGTCAGGCAGCCAAATTCCGATGGGTTCGGAATGAAACCGACGCTCGTCCACCATGCACTGGGTGCAAGATAAGGACCCATGATGATCAAAATAATTACGGACCGCGCCCTCTACGGCTTGCCGCATAATCAGATTGATGCAATGGCAACTAACACTCCAGCTTTTTTTCTTTCTTCTTTTCAGCCGCTCCTTTTGGCTTTTTAGCACAATAGCTGCTCATCCCATTGTAATAAACCAAGTGAAAGAAGTGATTCCGAGGAGCTATGGTCATAATAGTTAAGAAAGCTCGTATATCAGGGCAACGTCATCATTATCATCAATATTAGCTTATTTTAATGTCCACTGCAGGACGAACACCTCTCCCTGCGATCTGTGAATACCCTTGTCCTGCGCGAACCAATTCCAGCTCGCGCCTGCGAATTTCTTATATTACATCACCCCCCCCCCCCCCTAAGTCTTCTGCCATCCTCGACTGCGCTTCCCTTTTTTTGGCACCTATTCTGTAACCATAATGGTTCACCGGTTATCTAACCTACGCGTTACATGACCTGCAAAGCTCCATTTCTTCCTCTTAATGTTACTCAGAATATCGGATACTCGTGTTTGCTCTCTGGTCCTCACCGCTCTCTTCCTGCCTCCTCAATGTTACGCCTAACATTCTTCGTTCCAGCGCTCTCTGCGTGGTCCTCAACTTCTTTTCGACCTTCTTTTTCAGTCTCCAAGTTTCTGCCCCATATGTCAGCACTGGTAGAATGGATTCATTGTACACCTTTCTTTTTAATGATAATGGTAAGCTTCAAGTAGGTATCTGTCAATGTCTGCCGAATGCGCTCCAACTCATTTTTTGTCTTCTGTAAATTTCCTTCTCATGAACAGGGTCCCCTGTGAGTGATTGACCTAGGTAAACGTACTCCTTCAGAGACTCTAGAGGATGACTGGCGATCCTGAACTCTTCTTTCCTTACCCGACTATTGATCATTATCATTGCTTTCTGCATAATAATTTTCAACCACACTCCTATAATCTCTCTGTTAAGGTCCTCAATCATTTCTTGTAATTCATCCCCAGTGTTGCTGCACAGGACAATGTCATCTACAAATCAAAGGTTGCAGAGATATACGCCGTTGATTGTTACTCCTAAGCCATCCCAGTTTAATAGACTGACTACTTCTTCCAAGCACGCAGTGAATAGCATGAGAGAGATTTTGTCTCCTTGTCTGACCCCTTTCTTTATATGTATTCTCCTACTTTTCTTGTGGAGAAATGAGGTAGCTGTGGAATATCTGCAGATAGTTTCCAAGATATTTGCGTAAGCGTCCCCGTACTCCTTGATTTCGTTAAGCCTCTACTACTGTTAAGCCTCTACGACTGCTGGTATCTCTACTGAATCAAATGCCTTTTCGTATTCTATGAAAGCCGTATAGAGAGGCTGATTGTACTCTGTGGATTTCTCGATTACCGGATTGATGGCATGGATTTGATCCATTGTAGGATATCCCTTCCTGAAACCTGCATGTTCCCTTGATTGACTAAAGTCCAGTGTTGCTCTTATTCTACTGGAGATTATCTTGGTGAATGCTTTATATAATATTGGAAGTAAGCTAATGGGCCTATAAGTTTTCAATTCTTTAACGTCTCCCTTCTTGTGGATTTATAAAATGCTGGGTTCTTCCAGTTCTCGGGGACCCTTGAAGTCGAAGACAGTTCCTGTAAAGGGCCGCTAGTTTTTCAAGAACGGCGTCTCCTCCATCTTCGATTAAATCGCCTGGCTGTCCCTCTTTTCCTCCCGCTTTTCCCCGTTTCATGTCTTGCAAGGTCCTTCTGATTTCATCGTTAGTTATAGAAGGAGCCTCTGTAACCTGTTCATTACTATTTCAAATAGAGGTATCGTGGCTCATTTGGGTACTCTACAGGTCAGTATAGAATTATTCCGCCGCTTTTACTATATCTTCAAGACTGCTCATGATATTACCTTGCGTATCTTTCAGCGCATCCATCTTGGTTCGTCCGATGCCAATTTTTCTTCTCACTGATTTCAGGCTGCGTCTATTTTTTACTGTTTCCTCAGTCTTTCTCACGTTATACTATTGAATATCCATTATTTTCTCCTTGATTAGTTTTGACGGTTCCGCGAATTGAATTTGATCTCTTGAGTTGGGCACTTTCACTCTGTCATTTCTTTATTAGGTCGTTTGTTACTTGGGAGAGCTTATCTACTGGTTTCCTTGGTGCCTTATCTCCCACTTCAATTGTTGTTTCTGAAGCCAATCTAGTTACGGTTTCATTCATTGCATCTATGTCATCTTCATCTCTCTCTTCCAAGGCTGCATATCGGTTCGCAAACGCCAACCTGAATTGATGTGCTTTCACTCTTAGTGCGTCTAGGTTGGCCTGATTCTTCTGGACCAATTTTACTATTTCTCTCTTCAAATTGAGGTGAACCCTAGCTCTCACTAACCTATGATCACTGCACTTTACCCTACCTAACACTTCTACATCCTGCAATGTACTGGTGTAGACAGAAAGTATGAAATCAATTTTGTTTCTTGTTTCACCATTAGGGCTTTTCCAGGTCAACTTATTGTTTCAACGCTTCCTGAAAAAAGTGTTCATTATTCGCAGCTTATTCCTTTTCGCTAATTATACCAACATCTCCACTCGAGTGTTCCTAGAATCCACGCCGTAGTTGCCAATTACTTGCTCACCAGCCTGCTTTTTTCTCACTTTTGCATTGAAGTCGTCCATGACTACAGTATACTGGATTTGCACTTTTGGCATCGCTAATGCAACATCTTCATAAAGCTGTTCTATTTGTTCATCATCGTGACTGGAGGTTGGAGCATAAGTTTGTACTATCTTTATGCTATGACTGCTGCTACCCTCTCATGAATGCTGTAGAATTCGTTAATGTTGCCCGCTATGTCTTTATGGATTAGGAATCCTACTCTCCGAACTGCTTCTCATATGGTAGTCCTCTATACCAGAGGACGTGGCCATATGTCAACAGTGTATAAGCCTCACCAGTTCTTCTAACCTAAGGCCAATGATATCCCAAACAATGCCTGATAGTTCTTCAAAGAGTCCTGCTAGGCTAGCTTCACTTGAGGGGGCTCGGGTGTTAAACGTTGCAAGGGTCAGTTTCCATTGGCGGCCTGTCCGGGGTGTTAATGGCCCAATAACACGACGAGAATATTCTTGCGCTCCTAAGGGACTGATATAGTGGCCATAAGAAGGCTCGAACTTTTTATGTCAAACAGTTACCGCAGATTCTTTTTCTTCTGCATTTCTAGATTCACAATACCGCATATAAAGAAAACACGCCCCTTAGCTCTCTCGGTCATTACCAATTCGGTAAACTGAAGCCGCTTCAGCCTAACATGAAGCAACGCCATATAAAAGAACACAAAGAAAGAAATACAGAAAAACTGCAAGCTAAACTGCTTTAAAGAGAAGTGAAGAGAATGTGCCCGTAGACGCCCTTTTTCTCAACACTTCGTCGGCTTCACAGGTGATCGGGCTGTATTTGAGGCTTGTACGCGACGCGAGGGACGGCACCACACTCGGCGACGCGGTCGCACATGCTCGCTCGAGGCTGCAGCGAACAAAACAAAGCAATAAGCAGCAGCAGCAGCAGCGCGACAATGACGGCATCGAGCTCGCACATCCGGGCAGGCCAGGTGGGCCGAGCGCGTCATGACGACGCCCGGCGAATCCCGCGCCGGACCCCGAGGACAGGGGCGGGGTCCGGCGCTTCGTCGAGCCGCCTTGCGAAACGCTGGGCGAGGAAAAAAAGAAAGAGGGGGGGGGAAGCGCGGCTCCTTGTTCTCTACTCCGCGGCCGCGCCTCCCAGGCTGACGCGGAACAACGCTTCGAGCACACGCGCCGACAACGATGCCATCGAGCAACGCTATCAAGTCAGGTTGTCGCCGACAACCTGGCACAGGCCTTGCTCCACCGGTGCCTGAAACCCTCGCAGCCCCAACGCACCGCCGCACCTTTTCCCCTCCTGTTCTTGTCTCCTTCATAGCGTTCTATCAGGGATGCCAGATCAATTCGGGCCGACGAGCGATAGGCTTGTAAAGGTGTGCTCTGACAAGCAGCTCTAGATATAAAAATTGCTCGTGGGCAAATGGGGAAGGAGAAGACCGAAAGACAGACCCATCAAAAAATTGTGTCGAGAAACTGTGTATAGGCATTCTAACTTGTTTTAGTTAGAAATATATCTTTTTCCTGAAGATGCGAGAATGCTGCCTCTGTTTTTAAATCATGCAACTATGAAAAAGAAACACATCGGACGGCACACTTGACGAAGCGGTCTGTTGCTGCTTATAATGAACTGCAGAAAGGACGAGACATTTGGGTGAGGAGAAAAAATATTAATCAAACGTGTCAACGCACTGACAGAGATGTGTTGAAGAGAACAAAAGCAAGAACAGCAATAGTCCTTGTAGTTAGCGGCTCACGTGACAACAGCTGCAGATAAAACTCCAGCTGATAAATGGAATTAGGCTGTTTATGCAAGACACGATTCCTGAGCCTTTTCTGACGAGTGAAAGCGTTGCACAGTAGAATAATTTCTCTTTGTGGATGGAACAGTCCGTTAGAATGTAAGGACTTCTGTGACCGCGAAGAATATTAATGGAAGACTCGACCTCAACTTTGCACCCCGTTGAAAACAGAGCAGAATTCTATACCTTAGAGTCACGCTTGTGAAATGTTATATTGCTGTCTCTTTGTTTAATTGTGTACTCGGCCTGGTTGCTTAGTGGTACGGCGTAATTATGTCATACATTTAGACGCTGTTGCCTAGAGATGCCTAGCAATCCTGCATGTGTTCGGACAGTCTCGTAAATGACTCTTGGACTAGTTAGAAATGCCTTTTTACTATAGTTTATATGTTTCCGCGTTGAAAATTTTTTTAGCAGATTTTGTCAAGATACTAAGAAATATTTAGTGCATTAAGAGTTTTGAATGTCGTTTCAACCATGTCATTTTGTTGTTTTTTGCAAGGAATGAAAGCGGTAGCTCGCTTCCTGTTTCGTCATTTATTCGGCGGGCCCAAAACTGCCAAGGTATGAAAATATGATTCGTCCATGCGCTATGCAACTTCATACGCTGTAATATCTTGTCATTCACAAGAACCCAAAACACTGAGAGACACCGCCTCTTCATCGAGCAAGATGTGGATAAATTTTATACACTTTTCTGCATCTTGATATCACCCTATCATTTTAGATGGTTCTCCTTTCTTCGTAAGCAGTGCTGCGTAAGACTTTCTTTGTAGCATGGTCCAGCGTTCCATAGAAGCATCGCCTGTCTTGCCATATTCGTTTTATACCAATGTCGGAAAGCTTCCCACATGATTAGAGCTTAGCACTCACTGCTCGCGGAATTTCAGCATTCGATGAAGGCTCCGTTGTGCCAGGTCGAAGCTAGGAAAAACTGACAACTTCACGGCGCCAGGAACTATACATTGCTGCAGTTGCTGCATGGCATCCAACTGCAAGCAATGCAATAGCTTGGACGCGAACGCAGTGAGCCACTTACTTGCTCGCCCCGATATTTTTCCTTCGTTCACAATGTGCCGCGCTAGGGTGTGGTGCTCTAGTATTCAACGGGGCGAGAAGCTTTCGGAACAAAGCGTCAAACAATCCTAGACAGCGTGCGCTATTGACCGCAAGCTGCATGCTGCGGTTGGTGTCTCAATACTTCAAAGGGGATGTTTCTTCACTCCGGATAAAGCTGCACGCTTCCACAGATGGCATGGTGACGCGCAGGAATAAGCAGCACATAAGTTTGAGCCGGTGGGGTGAGTGTTCCCTGCTGCCTCGTGAGCGATGCCTGAGTGATGCGAAGGAACAGGCGTGACTAGATACCATACCACTCAAAGATGGGGGAGCGACGAGGATAGTGCGATGGATGTGCAGACGCTACAATGCCCGACGCTCCTAGGAGGGTAACGCGGGCAAGTTGGTGAGCTCTGCCACGGCCTGGCAGTGCAGTGTGGTCATGTTATTCATATTATCTTGGTGGGATATGATAAGTGCGCAGGGATGGCTGAGGTCATGGGGGGTCGTTAGTTGTCAGATCGGTGACGTCTGTCCGCCTCCACGAAGTCAATCAAAATTATAGGAAGAAGTGTTCTCCGAGATAAAGAGACTGCGGCGCCCTCCTTGTCGGAGCCGGGACGTGTTTTCACTGCAAATGAGGCGCTTCCGCTTTATGTGTAACTTATTCACAGCCCTTCCTCGCCGTCGCCATGTGCCACGGCATGCAGAAGTAGCCACAGCTGGGCCAAAGGCGCTGAACACAAAACTTGAAATTAACGCTCTTAAATTATCACTTTTGTACCTATATAGTTACAATAAATATGTTTGCGCCAAGCGTAGAGGGTCATCCGTATGCGTGTGCGAAGTTTCATGTATCAGCGTTGAACCGCTCGATGAGATCGAAATGGTGTTCGCTGTTCGAAAGAGCGTTTTAAGCTCTCTGAAAGTAGTATGAGAATTCACTGTGGCGCCCTCAAGACACTGACGTCAGCATTGCTCCAGCATAGTTCTATAAATGTCTAGTTTATCGCTTTAAGGAGGAGAAAGGGGTTAACCGAGGGGCCCGATTTTCATTAGTCATATCATAGGAAGCCAACAAACAATGACACCAAGGACAACACAGGGGAAATTACTTGTGCTGACTAATTGAAATAATGAAATAATAAATTAGTGGAATCGAAAGTGGGTGAAAAAACAACTAGCCGCTCTCACGTATTCGCATTACGCGAAGACTTCGCACGCGTACTGCATGCGAAAATGTGGGATCATTTCCCACCTGCGGCAAGTTGTTCTTTCATGAACTTTCAGTTCCATTAATTAATTAATTAATTCGATTAGTCATTACATGTAATTTCCCCTGAGTTGTCATTGGTGTCTTTGTTTCTTGGCTTCCTATGATAGTTTATACCATAGCTTATCGACCAGGTTATCCACTATGAGCTTAGTAGCTAACAAGTGGCAAGCGTTTGAGCCGCGGGCTAGCGCCAAGAACTCAAAAGAGCACAAATATGATTGCTCACTACAAATTTGCTGCTACTTGCTGGTGCTTGTTGCCTACTGTTGTTGTTGTTGTGGTGGTGAATAGCTCACACAAAGGCCAGCCTTCATATAACGAATTGACTTGAATGTAGTCCTATCTGTACAACCCTTTCAGAAGTGCCGGTGACCGGCTCTGTTTTCCAGGTAATCATCCTCAGTGCAACAAGTAAGCCTTCAAGCTCATAATTCTTTAATTGAATAAGAGCATTTCATGCCTTCTTTCTCGTTGTTTGGCGCGTCTTCTCTGTCAGCTTCTTGCCGATTAAAGTCTAGTGATCAACATAGTAAAATAGCAAACTGGGCAGATTCCGGAGATGGTGTTATTAAAAGTGCACCGATCCCGATGACAGTGGTGGTGGTGGTGGTCGCGGCGGTGGGTTGTAGCAACAGGCGGGTTTAGCCGGGTGATCAAGGTCACCAATTTCTCCACCTGAGCGTCTCTTACAATATCACTGTGGTGTTTCGCCACATGTGCATCAAACCAGTCTCTCTTAAGAATGGAACAAAGAGACGAAGTTTCTTGGATGGCTATAACTGATCCTTCGGGGAACACGAGGGATTGCAGGCACGCAAGCGGAACGTTCTTTTGTTTGCAGATTCTGTGGTTGAGCGTCCCTTTCATGTTGGCATTTCGGGCACGACCACAGAAAATGTTCCGTGTCTCCTGTCTCGTCGAATGCCGTACAGTTCAGAAAATTTATACGCCCAGTCTTACATAATGGATGGAAACAACTTTACTGTAAATCCGCCATAGTTTAACGACCCGGACTCAGGCCTCCCATGAGGAGACTTCGAGGCCTTGTCACGTCACCGCCTCTCGGGCCCGCTGGATTGCCCACTCTTGTGCCTTGATATAACTGTTACTAATATATCGGTTCGGAATAGCTCGGAAAGTGGGTCCAAACAGTGTTAGTAACACATCGATTTTCCTTTACGAGGCTGAGCTGAAGTTTTTATTGCGCCTACTCTGATAAGACTTTTTACTCCATGTTGCCTTGTACGCGTGCGCGGTATTTTGAAGGGCTATATATGTCGAGCGTTTTCACCCTCATTAAACAGTTGAAGTAACGCCCGTGGTGGCGTCGTCTTTCTTCTGTGTGTTGTTTTGGCGCAAAAGCTTTTTAGTGTGCGTTGAGTCTGCTTAACCATTTCCTACGCGTGCATTAAATATGTAATTGCTCCTACCTTTCCTGCAGGCATATCGTGTCTTCGGCTACTGGAGATGTCGGCGCCATCCGCGGCGATCCACGGCCGCGGCATGTGGCTCAACTGCAGCTTCGACCTCGAGTCCGACGAGCTGTACTCGGTCAAGTGGTACAAGAACGACACCGAGTTCTACCGATACATCCCTCGGGACAGACCGCCCGCGCAGAACTACGACCTGCCGGGTGTGGTGGTCGACGTGAGTTAACGCCACCTGACGTTACACCTCATCTTGCGCTCTTGAGCCTTTCGTTCCAGATGAGTGCAACATAGAGACAGGAGTAATGTCATTTCACGTTTTTTTTAGTGCTCAGCTGTAGGAAGTTTTACTACCATCGATCATTTACGGGCGCACAAGCATTCATGTGTCTACGGAGTTTGAAATTTTGACCTTCTGTCATACATTTTGAACAGCTGGCCAGACCGACAGCCAGGCTGTCATTTCCGGCTTTTTTTTATCAAAGTAAAAGCTGGCTTTGAATATTTCGTGGTGCATTAAATGTTTACTTGTATTCAGTGCGATAAGATCAACATTTTTTTCTTCTCACAGCATCGCCATGAAAGCATCTGCGTGAAGCTTTTTTCTAGCACCAGTGCGTGCCTAATAAAAAAGAAAAAGAAACGAAGAAGCTCACTTTTTCCTTCCACAGATGTCCCGGTCTCGTGAGGGTCACGTGTTCATTTCATCAGTGAACTTGTCCACCGAGGGGAACTACCGCTGTGAGGCGTCGGCAGAGGCGCCTTCCTTCCAGACTGTAGTCCAAGAGAAGGAAGTCAAGGTCTTCGGTGAGTGCAAAAGCCTGGCCTCGGGTAATTATTTATTTTTTTGAACAGTAAGACAGAAAATACTAATTAGCGTTTTCCTGATATTCTCTGTGAAACAGTCGCTGCAAAATGTCACATTGAACAGTAACGTTTGCAATCTATGTGCGAAGTCTGCAATGGAGTGTTGAGTTCTGCCGAGTCGGAGGCTAGAAAAACAGGCACATGCCTCTATCTTTCAGTGAACGAGTAGATTGCGCCGACATTCATGTTTTTTAACCTAGAAACATCTGTTAAATCCATTCCAGCGACCATGGACCACGGTACGAATTACCATTTCAAAAGCGTGTGACGCACCTGCTAAAGCTCTGTGTGTGCTCATAGTTTGGAGGTATGCAATTTTATGAGCTGGCACTAAGGACTGGTTACTTCTATTTTTCGTCTGAGTGTAAATTGATAAAGCAATAAAGGAAGCAGTCCACTCACGAAAGTCGAAAAGTAATCTACGGAGGAGAGAGATACAAGATTTTGTGATATGCTGGAGGTGTTAGCCTGGCTGATCACCTGACATGCTACGCTAGGTGCTGGTTGAGGGTTATGATATGCACAGTGATAAACACCTAAATAGCACATACAGTCAGACACACACGCACACGAGGCTCATAAAGAGTGCATTGTGGTGATCTATGTACGAAACTTTCCCACTTTTTAAATCTTTATTGCTTTTACTTGCCTGTTTGCTTCAAGGTAATCATTATCATTCCCTCCCTTTCTTTCATTTACCTTACTTTCATTCCCTTGAGTGCTAAGCCATGCACTTGATGGAAAACAATGATTCAGAGATAATTGACGGCTTCCGTTTGTTTCTAAATAACAAGATAGAATAACTAATGTTCTGTCTACTATTTTTTCAATGTCGTCACTGTTTCGTAAAACTTTGGCGCATTCGAACTGTTGGCGTCTTCCATATTTCTTTGCCGGTCATTTCATAATGACGGCGTTTACTTGCGCCTCTATAAAGCAAAATTAATTCCTCTATCTAGCATCACGTGAGCTTATGGACATATAATATACCAATGTCAAAACAGAAATAGAAGCCAGAGTTCTCACTTTATGGGAAGCAAGCCGACTACCTGCGTCGTGGTCTTTCCACACAGAATGTTTGAATTAGTATTTTAGCTTGACGCGCAGGAACACGTGTGTTACGCTGCGTGTTCAGCAAATAAGTACCCGAGTCACTAATGGAGA